>NC_064811.1:166849526-166857082 GCF_023721935.1 Panthera uncia
TCTTTCTTTCTTTCTCTTTTTCTTTCTTTCTTTTTCTTTCTTTCCTTTTTCTCTTTCTTTTTTCTTTCTTTCATTCTTTCTTTCTCTCTTTCCTTTTTCTTTCTTTCCTTTTTCTCTTTCTTTCTTTCTTTCTTTCTTTACCTTTCTTCCTTCCTTCCTTCCCCTTTCTTCCTTCCTTCCTTCCTTCCTTCCTTCCTTCCTTCCTTCCTTTTTCTTTCTTTCTTTCAAATACAGGTAAACGTTTTAACGCTGCAAGTAGGCCTGATGGCCAGTAAGGTAGATATATAGATTTATCTCCCTGCAAGTAAAACACACCCACGCACGTTTGTTTTTCAAAGGATTCTTTTTCAGTTTCATAGATTTAGACTGTGTGAGCCAAAAAGGACATCCTTAGAGACATCACTATTAACTCCCGTTTATCCTTTTGACAGATAATTTCCAATTGTAATAGATCCGTGAACAAAACAGAGGAAATTTCTCACCCTTTCTGGTGTTTACCTTCTGGTGGAAACGTGTTTTGATACCCAGTTAGTTAGATTGCTCCCAGTTCCTCAGGGATTTGAGGGCAGGGCTGGGCAGGAGCCTAGGTCTTCTGACTCTTGGAACAGGGCTCTGTCCCTTCATGCTCACATTTAAATGCACGGTTTGGGAGGATTGCCCCTGTTTAGGAAAGTGAGACATCCTCGGTGGAGACATCTGTGCCCTGTAGCATCACGTGGATGTATCCTCCGGAATCCGGGAGACCTGAGCACCTGCCCACGCCCACGGTGGGGGCCCAAGTCCTGCAGGGTGACGGTGGACCACAGGAGAGGGGGCAGAGCCCACAGAGGGTTCTGTGGTTCCTCTTGGCCCCATCTGGCTGTTTCCCTGCAGTTCAGAGAAGAGCAAGTCCTTGAGCACAGGAGGGCCCTTTCCACAGTGGTGACCTCCAGGAAATGGGCTGCAGCCAGCAGTGTCAGGGAACCTTGGGACTTAAGGCTCTTGCTCAGCCCAGCCCGGACTTTCACACTGGTTAAAGGTCTCCAGAACCACCCTTGCTTCTGAGTAACCAGGCCAGGTGAGTGAGCCTCCCAAGGCACTGCCATCTTGGACCCTTGGCGCCTCTGTAAACTGACACTGGTGATTTCCCCTCTCCCTTTCAGGCTGCCCAGGTTCCCTTTGTTACATAATCAGGATTAATGTAAGCAGCTGGGTCCCATCTAGAAACTGAGAGCCAAGAAAGGTGAATGTGGAAGTGGGGTGGGAGGGACAGAGTCCCTTGTGCGTGCTGTGGGCAAGTCCCCTGGCTTTTCCGGGCCTCAGTTTCTCTTCAGTTAAGAGGGCAGCAGAACTGTAAGCTGCTCGGGCTGTCCGGATGATGACTCAGGCAATCTAGTCTAGTCGCAGTGTGCAGTCATTGTGGGGGGCGGGGGGTTGCTCCCGACCAGGGCCGATCTTGAGGGCACCCTGCTCCAAGGGAATGAGAATTTTAAGAAGGAATTAGAATAGAAGTTAGATCTTCCTAGGAATTTGCTGTTTCTCCAAAAACAAAACAAAACAAAACAAAACAAAACAAAACAAAACCCAAACAAAAAAACCATCCAAAAACCCAGACATGAATGAGAGCAGTAGCAGCTGTATGCCAGACCCCAGGCAAAGGGCTTTTCATTCATTCGTTACTTCCTTTAATCCTCACAGAGACGTTAGACATAGGTGCTATTATGATCTCCCATTCACAGATAAGGAAACAGGCTCAGAGAAATGAAATAATTTGCCAAAGGTGCAAAGGTACGAGGAGGAAGCAGCAGAATGGGGTTTAGACCCAGGTGGGGCCCTCGAGTCTGCGGTGCTGGCCTTGTGGGCCTGGACGCCAGTGGGAATGGGTAGCCCACTTGCTTTTTCCAGCCTCTTTCTTTCTTTCTTTCTTTCTTTCTTTCTTTCTTTCTTTCTTTCTTTCTGCTTATTCATTTTATTTATTTTGAAAGAGAGAGAGTGAGAGAGAGAGAGAGAGAGAGAGAGAATTCCAAGCAGGCTGCATGCTGCCAGTACAGAGCCTGATGTGGGGCTCAAACTCATAAGCCTGTGAGATCATGACCTGAGCAGAAATGAGGAGTCAGATGCTTAACCGACTGAGCCACCCAGGCACCCCCACCCAGCCTCTTTCTGATCAGAGGGGCTGGGGGTTAGGTTTCACTCCTGTCCATACCTTGTGTGGTCGTAGGCACTGTGGCCTGGTGTCCTCAACACCTGTGCCCTGTGGCTGGCAGCTTCCTTCTGGGACCTTGGGGTCTGTTGTGTGAGTGGTTTATAGCCTATCCTACTCTGTCATCTGATGTTCAGTTCAGACCTGCAATGAGATCCTTCATGCCAAACAGCCATTTGTCAGCAAGCAGGAGGAAGGAAAAGCCTCACACCTTCTTGGCAAGATTAGGTCAGTTTTTGGTGGTGGTTCTTATTAAGATTTCAAAGCCATTTGTGTTAACATAGGTGGTGGTTAAGGAATGTGCTGGAGCCCTTATAAAAATAATGACTAAGATGATAAACATTTATGGAGCACCTCCTGTACTGTGCTAGGTGATCTGTGCGCTGAAAAGTTTTCTCATGTATCCATTGCAGGAAGCACGTGACATCGGGGTTTTCACAGATGAGGGAACCGAAGTTCAGAGAAGTTGAGTAACTTCCTCGAAGTGCATACAGCTGAAAAATAGAATAATAGACTTCGATTGTGAGGTGGTCGGGGACAGGGGACATCTTTGTGTCTTCGGGCGCTAATCACAGAGTCAGTCAGGCCTAGAGTAGAAGCCCAAAATGTCATTGTTGATTGAATGGATGAACTCCGCACCCCAAGAGACTATCCGAGCATCAGGCCGGCGGGTGGGTGAACAAGGTAGTTTTGAGATTTCCACAGTTGGAATCTTCAGCAAAGTGTGGTTGCAGGGCTGGGTCTGGGAGTGTTGGCCAGTCCTGGCACAGTGCTGACCAGCTCTGGGAGCTTGGGCAAATCCCATAACTGTTTCCTAGTTAGGGAAAACTAAGTGGAGGTTGGGGGATAGGTGGGTGTTAGAACTCTGAAATCAAACAAAAGCCCACAGGGAGCCCCACCACGCAAGGCCACAATGGTGGAGCGGCCAGGGCTGAAGGAGCAAGCAGGGACCAGAATGGTCGTGTGGAGAATCAGTGGCCACATCCTGTTCTTCTGCACCCAGGTCGTCCTGGTGCCATGGGGTGGCTTTGTGTTCTTCTAGGGTACTTCCATGTGGATTCTTGCATTAAATTTGTTCTTTGATGTGGCGTTAGGGTGCTTCAGCGAGTTTACCTCTATACGAGGAAAATAAAACACTTTTGAGAATGAGGCGTTCCTTCAGTTCTGCCTCTGACATCTTGTCCTTACTTGTAGGTGGGGTGTTTATAAGCCAATGACATAGACAAGGCTGCTGAGTCAGGGAGGCCCCGGGGAGGCCAGGGAATAGCAGTGAATTAAATTCTTCTCTGAAAACGGCCTGAACTTTGGAATATTCAGTCTTAGCCTTTGAATACTGAGAGAGCGCCGGGCTTTCATCCATCCAGATGCCCCTCCTGGCCACAACCTGGGCGGGCAAATGGTTCAAGCTCTTTTTGAGTGACAACAGGTTCGTATTGAACGAGCCCCTATTACCCTGTTCCCCTTGGAATCAGCGGCCAGGCTGATGGCCAGCGATGGGAAACAGGGAAGCTATGTGAACTCCATGTGATTGGGCTTGTGACTGTCTATAAGCTGGCAGGCTGGACACAGATCCCTCAGGAGCATCGTGGTCTTAAGCAGTGAAGATTTAGGTGACTTTGACATAGTCAGGGTACTATTCCCTCTTCAAAGAGGTCGGACACATAAGGACTAGTATACATTTATGACTTAGCATGACAGGAGAAACAGAGCACATCAGAGACAGGAAGGTAGTTAGAGATCACCTGTGATCCCTACTGTCCACCCCCCAGGGAGAGGTCGTGTGGCCTCCTGGTTCAGAGCATGGCTTTGGAGCCAATCTGCCTGGCTTCCATTCCTGTGTGTACTCTGTGACCTTGGAGCAAGTTGCTTATCCCCTCTGTGCCTCAGTTTCCTTGTTTGTAAAATGGAGATAGTTGTTGGTATGACTTTTATTACTATAATTATCTTGTGAATAGAGGCTTGGGGGCTCAGAGAAGCCAGCTGACTTGTTGAAGGCCACCGTAGTCCTTAATATCAGGTGTAGGACTAGAACGCAGGACCCTGGGCCCCTGCTCATCTTGCTAGGGTCACCAATCCCTTCTGTGAACTCCGAGCCCTGTTACCTGGAATCTTGGGAATTTTCCCACGTGTAGGGCAGAAATAATTTAATCCTTTGGGCTGGCCGCAAACTGGATGTTTTGAGTATTTCCTGGGTATATTGGGTCTGAGCCAGGCATGGATTCTCTCATCCCTGCCTCCATCTGCTGGAGAGTTTTCTAGAGAAGGGCAGGAGTGACCAGGGTCAGCTCCTAGGATGAAGGGATGTGGGAATGCGGTGCGCCGCTGCCAGTGGGTGTGAGGTGGCCTTGTGGTGGCCTTGCCTGTGGCCGTGGCTTTGGAGAGAGCGGAGAGAGGCCAGCCTGTGATGAGACCTGGTAGGGAGGGCTTCCGTTGCCTGGGTCTGATCCCTGCTCCGGCTGTGAGAGACCCCATCTGTACTGCTTACTGCGTGCCTCTCCGTAGCTGCCGTCACGTGCAATACGTAACCGTGGAAAACACTTGACTGTAAAGTAAATTCCAAGCTCCTGAGCAAGCCGTTCCCATCGTCCAGTCCCAACCTGCCTTTCTCTCAGCAAACGTTTATTGATTGTCTAGCGCCCAGCCACCCTCCTGAGTCCAGAGCGACCTCTCCACCTGCACCTTACCTCTGCATTTACCCTTGAACATAACCTTGGGCCATACCTTCCCGTTTCCCAGAGCCACCCGCACAGTCGCGTCCCCCGTGGGCAGAATTGTTCATTTCCTCTCCCTGCCCTGTTTGCCTTTTATTTTTCAATCAAAGTAGCACATGCACGAAGTCAAAAAGTCAAATCATAATACAAGGGATCGTAAAGACAGCTCCATTTTTTTTTTTTTTTTAGCAGTTGAGGTACCGTTCTTCTCTCTAGGTACAGGTCCCATGGCCCCTCTTGGGCCACCCTTTCTGAGTTGGATGTGCTCTGGGGTCTGACTCCTCACTGTGGCCTGTTCTCAGGAGAAGTGCTGTGGCTCCTTCCCTGGAAGGCCAAGGAACTTGGTTTTGGTGGTCTTGGTGGAATTTGTATTTTCTACTGAATACTGAGTCATTTTATCCCTAGAAACAGCAGTGACCCCGAAGCACACCCCTCATGGGCCCTGAAGGTTTCAGGATTTCGTCTGGCGAGTATGAATAAGAGATGTCTCAAACGCTCCGCAGGCCAGGCTCCACACTTTAGAGGCAGTAGGTAACCAGGAACGTTGGCATGTGGCTGTTCTGAAAACAGGCCTCCTGTGGGGCGTCAGCCAAAAGGAAGAGCGGCCGCCTCGCTGGTTTGTTGTCTCGTGTGTGTGTGTGTGTGTGTGTGTGTGTGTGTGTGTGTGAGAGAGAGAGAGAGAGAGAGAGAGAGAGCGCGCCTGCTCCCTCCCCGCCTCCCCTGAGCATCGGGGTGGCCTGGAGCTGAGGGGAGTCTGGACCTTCCCATAGGGGCGGCAGGGAAATGGATGCAGACGCGTGTTCCTACCCACTCTCATCTCTCCGCCTCGTCTTGGTACTGCTCTTCTGACCGATGGCACAATGAACTAGCCCTTTTTCTTGCTCTAAAATGCTGGTTCTCACCAGGGGCTTTCAGAATGTATGTGCCTGGAACTCCCCATCACCACACCACCACATGCTTCTTTCTCCTTCCCCCCTTCCCCCCTTTTATCTGGGGGGAAGGGAGAGGGAGGCAAGGACTTCTTTGAAGGAGTCATTTTTCTCCTGCTGGTTCCTAAACTTGAAGAAGATCAAGGGGATGGACGCCTGGGTGGCTCAGTCGGTTGGGCATCCGGCTTCGGCTCAGGTCATGATTTCGTGGTCCGTGGGTTCGAGCCCCGCGTGGGGCTGTGTGCTGACGGCTCAGAACCTGGAACCTGGTTCAGATGCTGTGTCTCCCTCTCTCTGTCTGCCCCTCCCCTGCTCATGCCCTGTCTCTTTCTCTCTCTCAAAAATGAAAAACGTTAAAAAATTTTTTAAGAGGATCAAGCTTTCCTTTTGATTAACAAAAGAGAGAGACAAGGTATATTCTCTTCGTGTGGACACCTTTGCCAGTTTGGGAGATTTAAAAAGACATGATTTGGAATCTTGAACTGGAGAATAAACTTCGATGTGCCTCTGCTTGTCACAAACAGCGTGGTTCTCTGTAAAGCATTTCCCGCAGTGCTCTGTTCCTGGTTAGTGTGTGCGTGGGAATGGTACCGAGTGCGATCCTCATGTCTCATTTTTGTTACGATTTCGACTGTTTTTCCAAGGGCCGGGGCACAATCGTCCGTCTTCTGTGTCAAACATGGAAGGACGACATTCCGAGTTGGGACCCAGATTCTGAGTCGGAACGCTGGCAGTCTTGAACTCAAGAGTGCTGAAGGTTTTACTGTGTGTGCACGGTTCTCCTTGATGTGGTTTGGGTTTCTTCTCTGTTGTGCATGCCTCCTAAGGATTCTGGCAGGTGAGGATAGGACTCTCTAGGCCCTTGATGAGGTCCGTGGCTTCATTCCGGAAGGCAGTTCTTTCCCGACAAAGCACTGTGCCAAAAAGGCCTCTCTCTCTCCCGGCTGCCCGCAGGGATCTGTGTGCCTGCATGGGAAGAGGCTCCTGGCCTGACACTCTCTGCCCTGTGTGGTTGTGGACGGGAAGCTGGAGTGGCATCAGCGGGCCCCAGTGCAGGGGGTACACAGTGCCATAGATGGGCAGGGGGTGCCAGTGGGAGAGATTTGGGCTTTGGGCCGGAGGGTGAGGCCGTGCACCTGTGGCAGGCTGGCTGTGCGGCTTGGAAGATAGGGAGGGGGCTGCGGTTGGGACCTGCAGTCTGGCCTAGGCATTTCCCTGTGCTTCTACTTAGTGACTGTCCATGCAACTTGGGAACAGTTGGCGCATGGGATAGAGTTAAATTTACGGGTTTGATTGCTGATTCTGCAACAGACACCGGGTGGCAGACGCTATTACTATTTGGCATTTTCCTGGCATTCAGTGGGTGCCTGAACTGAATTTCCTTTCTCTGGGAAAAGTCTGGAACAGAGACCCCTGCGTAGCCTTTTGGGGCGCAGCCCTGGTCTGGGCATTGTGCCCACCCATTGTGCTGTGATGTTCACACCATGAACTTGGGAGCCCCTCACATGCCCGTTGCTGCGGTGTCTGTGCACCTGCCTCAAAGTAGGAGCTTGGCAGATGCTTTTGAATGGATGATGGGTAGATTTCGCATTATCTTCTACTGATCCTGAAAGTGTATGTTTTTCGATGTGGGCGTTTTTTATATTATTACTTCTTTCTTCCTTTCTTCCTTTCTCTTTCTCCCTTCCTTTCTTTCTTTCTTTCTTTCTTTCTTTCTTTCTTTCTTTCTTTCTT
>NC_064811.1:166857092-166993975 GCF_023721935.1 Panthera uncia
CTTTCTTTCTTTCTTTCTTTCTTTCTTTCTTTCTTTCTTTCTTTCTTTCTTTCTTTCTTGTTAAAGTAAGCTCTGTGCCCAGTGTGGGTCTTGAACCCAGGACCCTGAGATCAAGGGTCACATGCTCTACCGCCTGAGCCCCCCAGGGGCCCCCCACTTGTTCTTTATTGTTGAGAAATACCGAGAAAGGAGGACTTGGAATCCAGGGCAGGTGGGAAGGAGGACTCGGAATCTGGGGCAGGTGGGAAGGAGGACTTGGAATCCGGGGCAGGTGGGAGGACAGTGGCCGAGTGATGCTACAGGTCCTTGGGTTGGGCCGTCCTCTGCAGGAAACCCAGGGAGGGCAGAGGTCTCCCTGCCAGGCCCAGCTTGCCCCCTTCGCTTTTCTTGCTGGGTGCCAGCTTCCTGTCTGAAAAGGCAGGTGCTGAGCTCCGTGTGCCCTCTGCCCAGGGCCCCTGCAGCTCCTGTCATATGATCCTGTGAGTTCACCTGGGGCAGAGCACACATTTTCCGCTCTCTCTCCACCTGCCTCCTCTCAAGAAGAGAACAGGCCAACAAGGCAGGCTCGTCCTGATTTGTCTTATTAGGGGGGTAGTTGGGGCAAGGGGCTTGACTCGCTCCATTCTGGCCTTTCCGGAAGCGTATGGAGCCGGTTTAATGCAAATACAGACTTTGTGTCATTGGTATGGAGTCTGATCTAGAATTGCCCTTCTAGAGCTCTGGGAGGCTTGCTCAGGTCACACAGTGAGTGGCAGAACCAGGCCAGAGACCCGGGTCTCCTGATTTCTGGCTGGGGTGCTGGAGTAACAGGCCCAGAGGCTCATCGGACTCTTTTTCCTTGCTGCTCCCCTCTCAGGCCTGTCTTCCACCGTACTCCTGCCAGCCACTCTGGGCCTGGGCCCCCGGGGGTCCTGCCGACCCCCGGATCAGATCTCTGCGCTTCCTGCTTCCAGGGCCCCCGCCAGCTACAGCTGTTTTCTCAACGTGTGTTCCCCAAGATGGAACTGGTTATTCTGCGAGATAAGGTTTCTGTTGCCCAAGACAAACGTTTAAGAAGTGCCTTGCGGAACAGAATCCACTGGCCGCTTTCCTGAAGGACTTCCCAGAGCCTTTAATCTGCTCATATGCATTCTGAACTTCCAAGGGTGTGGAGAATTAAAATGCGCGGGATGGGGATTTATTATAAAGAAAGGGAGAACCTCGCAGCCAGGCCTGAGCAGGAACTGAAACCCGGGGCAGGAAAGGCAGTTGGTGAAATTCTCCGTCTCCGTCTTCTTGCTTTGTTTTGGTTGCGTTTTTTTAATCTCTGCCCTTTCTCTGTGGATCCTACAGCATTCGTTTTCCTTCTCTCCACCCTCACACCCTGACTTAAGACAACATTGCGGTGAAACACATGTGACAGGCAGTGAAAGTACCATCCTGACCATTTCTAAGCGTATACAGTTCACTGGCATTAAAGTACGTTCGCACAAGCGTGTACATCTTGCAAAAGTGAAACGCTGTGCCCGTTGAACAACCCCCTTCCCCCCCCCCCCCCCCCGCCCCTGGCAACCACCATTCTACTTTCTGTTTCTATGGTTTTGACAAGTCCAGGTACCTCCTGTTATGTGGAATCATACAGTATTTTGTGTGTGTGTGTGTGTGTGTGTGTGTGTGTGTGTGTGTGTGAGAGAGAGAGAGAGAGAGAGAGAGAGAGAGAGAGAGGCTTATTTCCCTCAGCATTAATGGAGCCAGTGTCAGGAATGTCCTTCCCTTTTAAGGCTGAGTCCTGTTCCGTTGTCTGTGTGGACCCCTTGTTTATCCATCCATCCATCGAGGGGCGCTTGGGTCGTCTCCACTCACCCCCAACTTCTCCTCTGGTCCCCAGGAAGCTAAAACAGTACCTGGCTCTCAGTTGTACATTTTACAAGTAGAGTCACTGAAGAAGAAAGAGCGTCTACACTGGTGGTCGCCCCCACTCTGGCCACTGCCTGGCCACCTTGGCTTCCGTCAGCCTCCCTTGTGAGGGGGCTCCGGAGACCATACTGGTGCACGCTGGCCACTCCTCCCTCTTCCCTGAGCTCCCTCGTGGCACCCGGACAGTCAGTATGGGTCATTCTCCCCTCATCTCCCACGTTCCTAGTTATTTTTTTTAAGTTTATTTTCGAGAGGGGTGGGGTGCACACGAGCGGGAGAAGGGGAGAGAGAGAGGGAGACACAGAATCCGAAGCAGGCTCCAGGCTCCGAGCTGTCAGCACAGAGCTCGACACGGGGCTCAAACCTGCGAACCGTGAGATCGTGACCTAAGCCGAAGTCAGACGTTTAACCGACTGAGCCACCCCCAGGCGTCCCTTGCATTCTTTGTTATTGACTTCCCCGTCAGCTTTTCCTCTCTGCATCCTGGTGCCCGTCGAGGGTGGGCTCTCCCTGTGGGCAGGTTGAAGAAATGAAGGTGCCGTAGGACTGAGGTGGCCCTGGCCCGGAACTTGGCCACGGTGAGCCCAGAGAGGCCTTGACCGGGTCCTCCGCCATGCTCAGGGGCCACTTGTCTCTGTCCCAAGTATGTGTCATTAAACGTGACCCTTTTGAGTAGACCCCTGGGCCCCGGGGACAGAGAAGTCTACTGCTTGAGCAGACATACCCAGTTGCCCTTTTCTTTTCCACAGGGGGTGGTGCATTTTGGTTCAGTACTGCTTCCTCAGCTGCCTCGCCCCCTTAAAAAGGGAGAGGGGAGAAATCAACCTCGAATTTCCCTTGTAAGTCTACGAGGGCTGGCCTCTGTGAGTGGCTTTGTAAGGGAGGAACCTTCCCGACATCATCGTGTATGGAAAGGGTGGATGGGAGAAGGGACGGTCACGGTTGCCTGCCAACCTGGGCTGGGTCTTTCCCACAGTTACCTCACCCCATCTGCCAACAGCTCCCCGGAGGATTATTCCACGCCCCAACATTAAGGAACCCGCTTGAGGTCCCAGAGCTGGAGTTCAGACCAACAACGTCACATTGGCTGGCCCTGAAGCTTCCTGCCTCTGCTCCCCTCTGTACACACTGCCTCCCCAGCCACCCCCTCCTCACTTTTTTTTTTTTTAAATTTTTTTTAACGTTTATTTGTTTTTGAGACAGAGAGAGACAGAGCATGAACGGGGGAGGGACAGAGAGAGAGGGAGACACAGAATCGGAAGCAGGCTCCAGGCTCTGAGCCATCAGCCCAAAGCCCGACGCGGGACTCGAACTCACGGACCGTGAGATCGTGACCTGAGCTGAAGTCGGAGGCTTAACCGACCGAGCCACCCAGGCGCCCCGCACCCCCTCCTCACTTAACCCAAGTGCCTGCCTTTCCACCGAGGCGGGACACAGAATGTTTCTAGAAAGTGCTGGGGTTGAGCGGGCCCTTTATTTAGTGGTTCTCCAAACTGAGTGATGATCAGAATCATCTGGGGAGTTAAAAAAAAAAAGTTTTGCATCAGTGTATTGGAGTGGTGCCCAGAAAGACATTTTAAAACATTTCCTGGTGATTCTGGTAATCAGTCACTATTCTGACCCTGTCCTGCATTTTCCAGTTGAGGACACTGAGGACCAGAAGATGAGATGCCATAGCCAAGGCCACTTGGCCCCATTGGAGCCCGTGTCAAACCCAGAATCCAGCCTCTCAGCTCCTCCCTCTGGGTCCTGTGTGTTTCTCACACTGCTACCCCCGCTTATAAGGGGCTACCCACTAGGACCCAAGGAGCTTCACCATAGGCTAGCCTTGCTGCCCAAGGCCAGAAATTAGGAGTGGTGGTGGGGGAAGGGGGAGAATGGACTTCTAGAGTCCATCCCCAAGGACCTCTCCTCTGGGTATGGGAGTGACAGGAGCCACCCTTTATTGACAGGCCCCTGGGACTGGCTGCTTCTGGTCTGCCTGTGGCTCAACAGATCACACCTGGGCTTGAGAAATGCAGCAAAATCAGGGCTTGTTATCAATAGGGAAAGGATGGGAGCACCTGGGTGGCTCAGTCGGTTGAGTGTCTGACTCGATTTTGACTCAGTTCAGGATTTCAGGGTTCATGGGATCGAGCCATGTGTTGGGCTCCACGCTGAGTGTGGCGCTTGCTTGGGATTCATTCTGTCTTTCTCTTTCTCTCTGTCCTCCCTCTGCCCCTCTCCCCAACTTGTGCTGCCCCCCCCCATCTAAAATTAAAAAAGGAAAAAAAAAACGGAATAGGGAACGGATGATAGCAGGAAAAGGTAACTCCAGGAAAGCTACTCATGTTTTAGGGGGAAGTGAAATAAGCGACATATCCTGTTGCCCCAGTTTGTATCCTTACTTGCACACATTTGTTTGTTCATCCATTTGTTCAACAAATATTTATTGGGCCCCCAGTGTGAGTTAGACACCAGAATAGGTGTTGTAGTTATCCTGTAAGACAGACGCAGCACCCCCCTCCATGGAGCTTAGACGTCTGCAGGTTATATACTAGAATCGTATTACGTAGCCTCTTGGTGCCTCCTTTGTTATTAACAGTAATGATGGTCCTAGATCTCTAATTTTCTTAACCATTCTGTCAGAAGAGGAAACTAAAGCTTGGAGAGGTTAACCATCTTGCCCAGGGTCACACGGAAGTGATAGAATCTGAATTCCATCCCTGTTCTCTCTATACCACCTCCTGCATTGTACTCCAGCTTTTTATCAGGGGCAGTGATAAGAAAAAGCCAGGGAGAATGCAAAGCTTTCTTTGCTCTAGAACGTGAGCGATTTCAAGTGTCTTATAGAATTTAAAAGATAACCTGTGTTGTCCTTGGAGAAGCAGTGCTGCCCCCTCCGGAGTAAACGCTTTGCATATTCCGAGCCAGGTGGAGTATTCACCCCTGCGAGTCAGGTGCCCTCTTGGTTGACAAGTGTGTGTTTCTTCCCCTGCTTTTGTTTGCTTATCATGTATCCTCCATCATTAAGCCTCTTCAGATACTTTTGGGAACATGTCAGAATAGGAAACAAACAGAAAGGCACAGGGACACTGACCCCGTCCATTCCCACCCGGCACTCCCCTGGAGTGTGGGCCCCAGTGTCCAGCAGCGGCTCTGGCTGGGCCAGGGGGTATTTTCACTGGGCTAAAGTGGTGCATTTTTGATAAAGCTAAATTTAATTTAAAGAACAGTTTTATGATTAGAGGTAGTCTTTGTTTTTGTTTCTGTTTTCTTTAAGCATTAAAGATGTCTTTTCTGGTGGAGAATAATCCTAATAGAGGGCAGTGGTGATTGCCACTCACATCATTACTGTTTGATGTCCTTTCTTGGCAAAATGAAAAGTTGCCCACGATGTGCCCATTTTCTTTGTGGTTTTTATTAAGCTGGTGAAATCTGAAAATTACTATGAATTTGAAAATTTTTTCTATTTTTAAGTTTTAAAATAAAAATTTTATTGATTTATGTTTTAAAATCCAAGTGTAATTAACACACAGTGTTATGTTAGTTTCAGGTGTACCGTATAATGAGTCACCCCTTCCACACATTACTCAATGCCCAGCACGATAAGTGCACCACTTAATCCCCATCACTTACTTCGCCCATCCCTCCGCCCACCTGCCCTCTGGTGAACACACCAGCTTGTTCTTTATAGTTAAGAGCCTGTTTTTTTGTTTCTCTGGTTTTCTTTTCTTTGTTCCTTCGTTTGTTTCTTAAATACTACATATGAGTGTTAATTTAGATCATTGGTTTTCACGCTGTTCCTCTGAGTCCTTGAGTTGCTGGGTGGGGAGGTAGGGGTGTCTCTGCCTCGGAGTTGAGACATGGGCCCAGGGCCCTTCACCCCATTCTCAGTTAGAGAAATTCTTCAGTTTTACGTGTTAGGTTTGGGTACGATTTTGCTTGGTGTGATAGAAGGATATCCATGCTAATGACTGGAGACCCTTTCCTCTAGGCTGTGTGTGTGTTGAGGGGAGTGGAGGAAGGCGTGCTGTTTGTTGCTTTTGCAGGACTCAGGCAGGGTGGGTCTTTCACCTGGGAGATACTGGGTTCTCCAGAGAGACCAAGCCATAAGAGCGATGGTGGGGAGAGTGTGTGTGTATGTGGAAAGAATTGGCTCATGTGATTATGGAGGCTTGGGGAATCGAAATCTGCAAGGCAGGCCAGCTGGAGATTCAGGGAAGAGCTCCAGTCCAGAGACTTTCTGGAGGCAGAATTCTTTCTTCCTTGGGGGACAACAGGTTGTTTTTTCTTCTTCGGGCTTTCAACTGATTAGATGAGGCCCACCATATTACAGAGGGTAATCTGTTTTGCTCAGTCTGATTTAATGGTTTCAATGTTAATCACACCTAAGAAATGCCTCCATAGCGTCGTCTAGAGTACTGTTTGCTATAGTTGGAGCCAGTGTGGGTACTGTGGTCTTGCTACATGGACGTGTAGATTAATTGTCACACCTACGCAAGTGCCCAGGAAATCTGAAGGGATAACAAAAATGGGGGAAAGCCGAGCTTCTGCCTCAAGGAGGCAAGGCTATACACAGGAAGAGATTATGAACAAGACCATTTATATTTAAGTGCTAACTTCAGAAGACAAAATGTGAAGTGCATTTAGAGGAGATGTGGGATGAAGCCCAGAGGGCCCCTGGGAGATTCCTGTTTGGGGCTGAACAGCAGGAGCATTCAGACCATGGAGTTCCCAGATAAGTGAGGACACAGGCTTTAGGACCAGAGTGGGAACCACAGGATAATAATACTTCCATTTGACTAGGTCTCTGAGTTAAGGGTTTCATATACATGATTTCATTTGACGTTAGCCAGAATCCTGTTTTTTGTTTTTTGGTTTTTTTTTTAATTGGGGGTCCCGAGGCCCAGAGAGGTTAAGGGATTCCTCAGGGGTCACACAGCTTGCCATCTGCCTCTTCCCAATCCTGCCCCCCCAACCATTTCCCCCCTTTGCTGGGCATAACGAAATCCACGTGTGTATGTGAAGGCGGAAGGAAGGAATAAGTGTGTTCTTCGCCGAGAAATCCTGTGGAACTCTGAAAATGGGCCGTTTTCTCTCACTCTCCCCGCCCCGGGTCTTCTTTTTCCTCTTCACCGTCCTTGTTAACTTCCACCGTTTTGTTTTCTCGCCCTCCCCTAGACACGAATGCAGAGTTTGAATCCAGATCCCAAAGCACAGTACACCAGCGTCTACGGAGCCCTCAAGAAAATCATTCGGACTGAAGGCTTCTGGAGGCCCCTGCGAGGCCTCAACGTGATGGTGATGGGTGCGGGGCCGGCCCACGCCATGTATTTTGCCTGCTACGAAAACATGAAAAGGACTTTAAATGCCGCTTTCCACCACCAAGGAAACAGCCACCTAGCCAACGGTATTTTGAAAGCGTTTGTGTGGAAGTTAGAGAGCTCTCTCCTTCAACAGACCCTTCCCCAGGGCTCTCCTCCCTGTGACCCAGCAGCCTGACGCCTCATCTCCGCCATGCTTGCTTATGAATAAAGAACTCTAGAGTCGTGTGTGCGCACACACCCAAACACATGCACACACGCACACACACATGCACACGCTTTTTCTGTTCCCCTCCTTCGCTTTCTAAAGCCTGGGGGCAGTCGGTGACAGAGGTGTTTCAGTTTTCATTGTTGTGTGGGTTTTTCCATTTTGTTTTGGTTTTTTTTTTGGTTTTTTTTTGTTTTTTTTTTGTTTTTTTTGTTTTTTTTAAACACGCAAAAGCACTTAATGATCAGATCTAGGAAAAAAAAAACCCTGACTAGAAACAAAACTTTTCAATACTGGATTCCAAAAAAAAAAAAAAAAAGTTATCTGGACAGCTTCTTTGAGACTATTTAAAAAACTGGTTCAACAGGTCTCTACAACGTCAAGATCTAACTAAGCTTTAAAAGGTCAAGAAGTTTTATGGCTGACAAAGGATTTGCGGCAGCACAGGCGACCTTTCCCACCTTAAGCTTCTGGGGATTTGGGAATTTCACCCCCATTCTCTTCCGTTGGTCTCAGTGGCATCTCTGTGGAGGAGGAGTTTTCTTTTTGTTGTTTTGAGGGCAAGAGGCGGGCGGGGGCTCGAGTTGGCACGGGGCTCCTACACAGCCGTGTTTTCCCGGGCCCAGCTCAGCGGCTCTTTTCACCTCTCCTGTGGGTTTGGCTTTTGTCGGGTTTCGTTTGGGTGGGGAAGGGGACTGCGGAGAGCAGCCTAAGGTGTACTTTAACAGAATTCGTGTTTCGACAGTGGACAGGTAGAGTGACCAGCGGCCAACCTTTCCCCTTCTCGTTTTGTTCTACTGAGAGTGCCCCATCAGCAAACCCTGGTAATAACAACCCCCCCCCCCCCCCGCTGGTTTGCAGACATTCGTTTCGCTTTTTAAAAATGGGCCCCTGGTTGCATTTATTAAGACAGGCACTGAGGGCCCCACACTGATGCCGTCCCTGGGTCCGTGGCCTTGGGGTTCGACTTCCGCTGCAACTGCCTTGTGTAATGTTTAGTCCCTTGGTCACTGAGCCCCGTGGCGGTGGTTTGATGCAACACAGTTCTGCCCAGCGCTGTTACGGCTTCGCTGCGACGTATGCCGTGGTTGCATTTTGACCTTTCTGGTGGTGATTGTAAGTGTGGGCGGAAGGGGGAAGGGGGCTGTGTATGCATTTCTGAAGCGTTATCCCGCTATTTCTCATTCCTCCCACCTTTGGGTGCTTGTCTTAATTGGCTGGGCAGTGGCACCTGCCTGGGGAGGAAACCCAGAGCCAAAAGCAAAGTTCCAGGCCCCAATCAGACTTGGGAAGTGCCTGGTTCTTGAAGCCAGGCCAGGTGAGAGCCTCGGATGGGGTCTGTCGTCCCTGAGGCAAGTCCTCGCTTTGCCAACTAACCCTGGAAATCTGCCGCATGCAGATCTTCCTGATGCCTGCTTCCCCTGCCTGTTTTCTTGAAAACACCTGGATTTGATTAAGGATTTTTTTTAAAAAATGTCTTTTCTGACTTCTTCTCCCCTCTTAGCTGTGTACATAATACCATTCTCTTTGATGGCTCCGGCTCAAGGGCAGAGGGAGTTAGTCTGTAGACAAAGGTGAGGGACAGGGGAGAATTAAAATCCGGACAGTTTTCCGCTGGAGAAAGCCACGAAGTGTGGTTTCCGGGTACCATCCAACATCAGCGGGTCTAGCCTTTCCGAGCATTGACTACAGATCTGCAAGATGAAAATGTGGGTACCTGTGCCTGTGTTACCTTCTCCCCATTTCCCCCAACAGTTCGATCGTTACTTTATGTCTTTAAGAGTCTGTGCTCACCTGGGTGGAGCTGGTTGTAGATTTTGCTTCTTAGAAAGCGGTGCAGGGTTCCATCTGATTGTAGGTTCCAGGAACTTCCTCAGAACACCCGGTCCCTGAGGGTAATTTTCTGGAGTTTGTTTTGCAGGGATAGCTGGGAGTATGGCCACCCTGCTCCACGATGCGGTAATGAATCCAGCAGAAGGTAATGCTTCATGGTCCCAGGGAATGGCAGAAGGGGATGTGCAAAGGGGCAGGAAAAAAAGGTGGTGGTGGGGACAGAAGGTCGGGCAAGGGGACTTCCAGCCTCCAGTCAGAATAAGTAGGAGAATTCTTTACCATGTTAGCAAAGGCCTTGAAAAGAGGCAAGCATTTGAGCCTATGGTGTTCCTCTTAAACAGAGCTACTGGGACTGTGATCCGTGGACCATGTTAGGAATGCCAATTCTAGTCCCATCCCAGACCTGCTAAATCAGAATCTCTGGGGGTATAGACAGAGTCTGTTTTTTTAATTTTTTAAGTTAAAAAATTTTGTTTGAGAGAGAGCGACAGAGCATGAGGTGGGGAGGAGGAGAGAGGGGGAGACACAGAATCTGAAGCAGGCTCCAGGCTGCTGCTCTGAGCTGTCAGCACGGAGCCCGACATGGGGCCCAAACCCACAAACCGTGAGATCATGACCTGAGCTGAAGTCAGGCCCTCAACTGACTGAGCCACCCAGGCGCCCCAGAGAATCTGTCTTAACAAGCTCCCTGGGCGATCCTTTTGCACTCCTCTAAAACCTGTGTGTACGTGTATGTGTGCACGTGCGCACAGGTGCATGCGGGCGCACACACACACACACACACACACCCTCTGGCCCTTGTTAACCTTTATTAACCCTAGGCAAATTTAAGGGGAACCCATCAAAGGTCATCATGCGGGCTTTGGTTCAATTTACTTTTTTAAAAGAGATTTGGAATTATTATGGACACTTTGAAACGTAACACAAGTGTAGAGAGAAGAGTGTTAGGAACGACCACGTGCACATCACTCGTGAATTAACCTTTGGCCATCTTAGCCAACTCCTCCCACATTATCTTTTTTTTATTTTGAATTTTGGGAGCACTATAAAACTATGAAACAGTTGTCAGCTGTGGAGACTTGAGCCCTTACCGACTCGGGTCCGCACAGCGAGGAGATTTGGGACCTGGTATTGGGCCACTTCTCAGCTGGGCTGTTCTCTGTGTGGCATGTATGAGTCTCTCCACCTTTCCCCCCATCTGAAAATGGTCCCTTGCCAGAAGGGAAAAATCAGAGGTAAAATGTCAGCCTTTCACGTCTTGTGTTCCGAGTTTGTCTGTTTTTGTCTCTTAAGGTTGAAATTTCTTATTTGCTCTCTGCTGCCTCCCATGCCTGGGGCAGACAGGGACTCCTTGTTCTGACCTTCAGGGACTTGATGGGTCAGACTGGGAGGTGGGCTTCTGTTTTTATGTGTTTAAGGCAGTGTGGACAGGGACCTGGTCAGTGACCGGCTAACTAGACCATGTCATCCCGGCAAGAGTTTTCTTTCTACTTTTAAAGGGGGAACAAGTGAGGTTCAGCACCCTCTCTCCTCTTTGACATAATGGTTTAAGGACTTCATTTCTTTCAAAGTAAAGCCAGCACACTGTATGTGTGCATTTGGTGGTGCGTGGGGGGCTATTCAGACCCTTAGGCCTGAGGGACCACAGCTGGCCCTCATTGGCCTCATCCTTTGAACAAGCAGCTGCCCGGGTCTTCACTGGACTTTGTCATTGAATTTGGGCTGACATAATTCCAGTGTGTCTTCCAAGAGCGCTGTGACACACAGAAGCTAGAAACGCTGAGTCCGGACCACATACAGAGAATAAAGGACAGGACGCAGGAGCAGCCGGGAGGGAGGAGGGCGGAGAGGCCGGGGGGCAGGGTTCGGTTTTGTGGTGGGTGTGATGCTGGAGGCCCGCGGGCTCTGGGGGGATCAGATCAGTGAATCTAGTCTGAAGTGGCTGCCTCGTTTGGGGACCACCCTGAACAGGATTCAGGCGGGAGAAACCAGGCGCTGGGGCCTGGGGCCACCTTTGGAAACGGGGAGTGCCCGGAGCTGGCTCTGGGTCCTCAGGCTGGGGGCCGCGTGTGTGCTAGCTCTCCGGGACCTGTTACCAGTGTGTCTAAACTTGCTTGTTTCTCTTTATGGCCTGGCTTCCCATTTCACTGCGACTTGGGGTGGGGCCGATCCCAACCCATTGCCTGCCCGCGGCCCCGACCACAGTCGTGAAGCAGCGCATGCAGATGTACAACTCGCCACACCGGTCGGCCCTCAGCTGCGTCTGGACGGTGTGGAGGACCGAGGGCGTGGGGGCCTTCTACCGGAGCTACACCACTCAGCTGACCATGAATATTCCCTTCCAGTCCATCCACTTCATCACCTACGAGTTCCTGCAGGAGCAGGTCAACCCTCACCGGGGCTACAACCCGCAGTCCCACATCATCTCAGGCGGGCTGGCCGGGGCCCTCGCCGCAGCCGCCACCACCCCCCTGGACGTCTGCAAGACCCTCCTCAACACGCAGGAGAACATGGCCCTCAACCTGGCCAACATCAGCGGCCGGCTGTCGGGCATGGCCAACGCCTTCCGGATGGTGTACCAGCTCAATGGCCTGCCCGGCTACTTCAAGGGCATGCAGGCCCGTGTCATCTACCAGATGCCCTCCACTGCCATTTCCTGGTCCGTCTATGAGTTCTTCAAGTACTTCCTCACCAAGCACAAGCTGGAGAATCGAACTCCATACTAAAGGAATGGGCTGTGGGCAGTGGTTCCAGAATCTTTTATTTTTAAAAGGCTTTCCCTGCCTGCCTCTGTTCCCTTGTCCTCGCACCGAGCTGATTTTGGCGGGGTGTTTGCAGGATGGGCCCTCCGCTCCCCTGATGCCTTAGAGGGAGGGGACAGCCGCTTACCGGAAGGCCGTCCGCAGGGACATCCGAGGTGGTAGGTGGGGAAAGACTGGAAGGGAAGCGAGAAATGGCTTTTTGTCTCCCTTCCTCTGGCAAGAATGTAGCTTTTCTGCCTCACTGTAGCAGTCTCCTGCCCTAGGCTCGCAGTTCGCAGGAGAGGGGAGAAAATGTGCAGTGACTGAAAACATTAAAGAAAAAAAAGAGAGAGAGAGTTCTGTATATAAAAGTTCCAGCACACAGTATAAAATAGGTGGATAATGTTTATCCTTTATTTTTCTACGTAGACGTTTTTGGATTTGTGTGTGTGCCTGTGCGTGTGTACAGATAGGTGTTACAGCTGGGACTATGAAGCTGTTTTTAAAAAAAATAGAGGGCTGAAGGCTTCCATCGGGTTAAGTTAAAAAGGCACCAAAGTGGTAAATTGCTGAATGCGGCCTAAAATTGTGCGGAGCCCCCCAGATGGAAGTTTCACTTGAATGTAAAATAATAAAGTTTATATTTTGAATTTCTCTTTTCATGGGGGAAAAAGGTACGTGGAAAATGAAATCATGAGCTATTACTTCCAGCTACTTTTTTTTTTTTCTCCTTTTGTTCAGTCAGTCACCTTGGTGCTAAAAATTCCAGGACCAAAGATCTGGCCCTGGGGCACTTTGTCTTGCTGTATGCACGCACGCATGCGTATATAATGGTGGCACATATATAATGTGGCACGGTCACACTGGAGGTCCGTGGTCCCCAGTAGGGTTAGGATGACTAGTCTTAACACCTACTGAGACCATTCCCTTCCTTGTGGTGAGTGACGGGAACGCCTCTCTGGGCCAGCACTCGGTAGCTCTTGAAATGCCAACGTTTTACTTGTTGGGCGGGCAGCTGGGATAAATCCTACCCCCTATTCCTGGGACTTCTTTCTGCTTCAGCCTTTAACTGGCACTTCAGATACTCTTGTCTGTGTGTGTGTTGGCTAAATCTGCTTCCTGGTGCCATTTTAGGGATTTTTAAAAACATTGCAAGTATGTCTATGGTATTTGCTCATCCCTCCGCCACCCTTAGTTCACCTGTCACAGAGCCTCTCACCTCACAGTGACAGAGGCCAGGCGCTCGGGCTGAGCCCAGCTGCTGAAGTGAGGCCCGGAATCTAATGCACAAGTCAAGATGCCTCTCTAGAACTATCTTCAGCCTCATTTAGTCTGCATCAGCTGAGAACTCGAGGTCTCACTGCCTTGTTTTCTGAAATGGCGCATCTGAGCCAGATTATCACTAAGAAAGTGCAACCTTGTTTCCTGCACCCACGCCCTTTGCCAGCCCTCTCCAAGGGAAGACTGCAATTGCCTTGTAGAGCCCTTTAAAAATGAGCAGGAGGCACGTGTATGTTCAGCCTTCACCCTGTTGCCCCTCACCTTCGTAGTGCATCTCGCTGAGGCTCAGACCGAGGCCCCTTTGGAGGCTCTTATTCCTGCCGAGAAGTCAGGGACAGTTTTCCTCTGGAGACGCTGCACACTGCCTCCAGGGGTAATTTTGAGGTCAGGGACAGGGGAGTGCCCTGTCAGGGAGCTCCCACTTGTGCCCCATGAACAGGACTGTGTTCCCAGCCTGGGAGGGCCCCGCTGCTGACCTGTCCACTTTGGAGTTAGCCATCCCCCCTCCCCCACCCCACACCAGTTGGAAACCAGCTGCAGCAAGCCTGTGCCCCACCTGTGGGTGCAAAAAGCCCACGAAGACCACGGTGCTGTGGGAAGTGTTCACATCCTCTACTAAACATGCTGTGCGTTACTGTTAAGTTCTGCCAAAGGAAGAAAACTAGAGAGAATTCTAAATTATCCAACCACTTTTTGTCCACGTAAGATATGCTGCAAAATATTCTTTAATCTCTTGCAGGATTTTGTTTTCGATGTTATTCAGAAAAGAAACTGTTCCCCTCACTAGGAGATCTCCTTGGGATGCAAGGAGAGGCAGGAAGGGAGTTTGAGCGCTCTGGGGGCTGAGCTGGAAAGTCGGCCCGTGGCTGTCCTCTCACCGTACACGTGGATTGGCTAGGAAATGGTGCCTTCCCCACTGCGTCTTTGTGAGGCTGGATAAGCCATGTTTCTGAGTTTTGAAGGTTGTGAAGCACTAAACAAATATAAGTGGGCTGCATTTTGCAGGAACTGACTTTCCTTCTTGCCCTGGGCTCCAGAGTTTGTATTGTTGCCCCGTGCAGACTGTGACTTTGACATTGAGAAGTAAATAGGAAAATGTTCTCGCTGCACCCCAGTGACGACCACCTTCAGGTGATCACGGCCTGTGCTTGGACATTGTACTCAGGCAATGCCACTTGAGTACAGTGCTCGATAACTGTGCGTGCACACGGGTGTGAACGCTAAAGCCCAGAACGTGACTTGAGATGCAATCATTTGTAGACCAGAGTGTTATCTTAGAATTAAAAAGTTGATTTTTTTCAGATGCTATAAAGCTTCAATCCAGGACTACGTCTTCTTACCTTTGGATCGAATCTAGCGACTGACTAGCCTGCATCCTTCTGTGTGTTTTATGTTTATGTTTCTGTTTTTTTTTTTTTTTTTTTTTTTTAACGATGATGCCTTACTCCAAGCCCTGTCCTCCAACGTCCCCCTAATGCTGCATCTCCAACCCATTGTTACGCTAGGAAGGTTTTATTTAACTTCACTTAAGGATGGTCGTGTCTGTTGTGGGTGAAGGTACTGCTGCTTCTGACCTGTGAGATGCACCATGTGTGAGAGTGAGCAGGTGTCGTTTCCTAAATGCCTGAAGGAGATAGCAGAGTTTCTGCTGCACGTGTTGCCAGCTCCTCGGAGCAGGGACAAATGTACGTTCATGCATGGGGATATTTCGGGCTTGCTGCTACGGTGGTGACACTGGAGCTAGAGAAAATAAAAGTCTTGACCTTTGAAGTGTTGTGGGCTCTGTGGTGGGAATATTGAAAAAAGAGGAGAATGGATGGAGAGAAGGAGCCTAATCCATGGGGCTGGTGCCTCGTCTAGCCCCGCTCATTAAAAACTGGACCCATGGCTGTGAGAGAAAGTGCCATTTCCGCTCGCTTAGAAATGGAGGCAGATCAGGGTTGCTGGGTGGCTCAGTCGGTTAAACGTCCAACTTCAGCTCAGGTCATCATCTCGCTGCTCGTGGGTTCGAGCCCCACGTCAAGCTCTGTGCTGACAGCTCAGATCCTGAAGCCTGCTTTGGATCTTGGGTTTCTTTCTCAAAAATAAATAAACATTGCAATAGAAGAGAAATGGAAACAGATTACCACGTTGGCTGGCCCAGGGACGGTCACATTATGATGTCGGGGCCAGGGCGAAGAGCTGCCTCTGGCTTTGCTCTCCATGCTGGAGAGGGTGGCAGTTTTCTTTCCTGGTGTGGGAGTGTGAGGGTGACAGGCTGCAAGAACATGGTATGCACCACCTTGGTACCTGGCGTGTGCCTGTTTCTCTCTCTGCCCTTGTACCTGGTATGTGTGTGTCTCTCTTTGTCTCTCTCTCTCAGCCCGGGTACCTGATACATGCACCTCCCCACCTCTCGTCTTCCTGGAAGACCCAAAAGTGACCAGAATCCACACGTAGTTCCTACACATCGTAGGTTAAGCCGGAGAACTAAACCCTTTCTGGAGGTAGGAGAGAGTGGAGAGAGGTCTCAGACCCCTTTGAAAAGCCAGGGATGCGTCTTGACTGTTCACACGGTTTCAAGGTCAGGGAACCTACTCGCAGCCTCACCA
The DNA here is from genome assembly GCF_023721935.1 of Panthera uncia. NCBI lineage: Eukaryota > Metazoa > Chordata > Mammalia > Carnivora > Felidae > Panthera > Panthera uncia. The sequence goes on from NC_064811.1 coordinate 166,872,949, forward strand.
CCAAAGGCCTTGGCGAGGGACGAGAGTCCCAACTGAGGGCAGGCCTGAGAACCAGCCATGGCCAAGGGTGCAGGAGCTGGGAAGAGGGGCCACAGGGCGCAGAAGGTGTGAGATAAACTTGCAGCTGTGTAATCTTACCGAAGGCCAACTCGAAGTTCACCCGTGGCTGGTGGGTGATTGCACTCCGCTGGGATAGGGGGCAGGTACGGCCGGTATGCGTTTGCAGCTCATGCGGATCCATTCGGCAGACAATCCTCTCCCTGCCCCACGACGTCCATCTGCCGCCCAGTCTGCAGTGTGTCCCTCGAGCAGGGCACCGTGCCTGGTGCTGTGGGGAAAATAGCCAAGCGTGAGATGCGGCTTCCGCCCTCTCCGGCCTGAACTCATAGAGTAGAAGGGAAGACGTGGAAGTAAAACAGAAACGAGATGCCGTTAGACCAGACTCCACAACCGCGGCTTACTTGAGCCTCTTACTCACGGCTGTGTCCCCACCAGTGACGTACAGTGCGTTTCTTCCCAGCTTCGCCTTCGGTACTGTCACGTTGCTAGCTTGAAATCGGCAATGGTAGGAATGTTTAGCCACAGAAATAGGCAAATGCTATGAATCAGGGCTTTTTCTTCCCAGCCCACCACGGCTGGCACGCAGCTCTTGGCACGTGGCAGGTGTTTTAGTAAACGTGTGCCAAGAGAAGGGAAGGAGATAAACTTGTCATGCTCAGCCTGCGTGCCTTCTAGTGCTGGCCCCTCGCTTCCTCCTGTGGCAGAGGCCGTCTTCACCACTCAGGAGTCCTCTCCAGCACCTCCACGCTCCTCACACTCCAGCCCAAGGAAAGCCATGAAGGGAAGGGGGTTCCCTTTCCTGCTGGGCCTACGTCTCCTTTCCGTCTGAGTTCCCGTGGCCTCCAGTTGGTCAGCTGCCCCTTCCGGGAGAGACGCCAGTACTACCCACAAGAGGGACCTTAATGAACAAACAGAGAAGAATGTCGCAAGCCCAGAGTTGTACAAGAGAGAGACACGACCTCCGGGAGCAGGGAGTGCTAGTACTGCTCACAGGGAAATGAAGAGTTGTCTTCGGTCGATTGCAGAATGCGGTGAGTGGCTTAAGAATCATGAGGACAAGTAGGGAAAACAGCTGAGTTTGCAGCCATCTGAGCATTGTGCAGGGTGCCCTAGTGGTAAATTGCAAATAGGAGCTTTGACTGCCGTCAGCTTTGACCTTTCGTCAGTAGGTAACGGGGAGCCACGAAGGGTCTTGGAGCAGAGGACACCATGAGCTCGGCTTTAGGAAGAGTCATCTGGAGGAAGTGGAGAGGATGGAGTGGAGAAGGAATACTGGGGAGGCCAGGAGACGGTCGCTTTGGTGCCACCGTGAAATTGCCCAGAAGAGGGATAGTGAAGGGAAAAGGCAAGGGCGACTGGGACAGAGTGTGCGCAGCTGATGAGAGGGTAAGTGTGGAATCAGAGGGGCTTGGGAGGTGCATGACTGTAGGGCAAGATGAGAACGAGGACTTGCTGTCTGAGAGCAGGGGTGGTGTCGAGAGGGAGAACTGGCTGGGAGAAATATCAGGTGGTGGCCGAGCTGGTGCCTTGTCTCGACATCCATCCGGCCCTCCTAGTCCTGCTTCTCCTTGGGCATGCGCCACACCGGAGCTCCGAGCTCTTGGCTAACAGCTGCTTCTTTAGCTTCCCTCTCTTGGCTTCTGTTTCCCTGCCTTCCTCCCGGCCACCCACCTTTACTAGCATCTCTGGCTCCCCTTACTAGCTTCAGTTCCTTTCTGGGCCACCTAGGGATGGCTACTCGGGAAGCTTCTGCCTTTGGGCCTCCTGTCTCTCCATCCCTGTTTGGTGCTGGCCTGCTTTCACGGCTTCAGCTGGGCCCTCTGGAAAGATGACTCCCAGATATGGGATATAGCACCCCGACTTCTCTCCTGAACTCCAGATCCCAATGTCCAGCTGCCTACTGGAGATCTCTCAGATCTTAGTACTTGTTCCCCAGCCCCAAGAGACTCCTTTCTCCTGCTGCCAGAGGCTTACCATGCTACTCACTTGCTCAAAACCTTTGAGGGTTCCCTGTGGCCTGTTGAACTTAAGAATAGGCTCCCCAACATATGCCAGTGTCCGATTTAGCTTCCTGTGTAAAGGAGTAAAGAGAAACGGGATAGGAGAGCAGGATGGATGTTTGAGATCCTAGGTCTCAATCTCCTGAACAGGTCAGTGTTTCCAGAACTTTGTTCTCATTGGAGTGTCCTCCTCCCTCTCCTGCTTCTTCCCCACTTCCCTTCTCTGCCCATCCAAGTCCTATCTTTAAGGTGCCCTGAAGATGGCACTTACTACCCCATTGAGGTCCATCCTGATTCTTGTATCAAGTGTGATCTCTCTCTTTCTCATCAGCACCTGGCCTAGAGCGCTGGGGCCTACCTCACTTTGCACTTTTGTTACCGTCTGTCCGGAATGGGTGCCCCATGAGAACTGAGACTGCTGTTCATTCACTCTTGTCTCCGTAGCCCCCCAAACTAACATTTCCCCCATTCTGCATAAGAGCAGCCATCATTGTTAATTGTATTTAGCAAGCTTCTGAAGTCCTGTTGAGTTTGGAAGGCCTGTGGGACATCGGAGGTGGAGATACCTACTCAGAATTAATTACAGTGCTCAGGAGAAAAATTGGAACCGGGGCTAAGGATTCGACCATTACCTGAAGGGGTATGATGGCTGAAGAAGCCATGCACACAGATGAGAGCCCGGAGAGAGAACAAGAACATTGTGGAATGCTCATATTTAATGATGAGAGAAATAGGGGCACCTGGGTGGCTCCATTGGTTGAGCGTCCGACTTTGGTTCAGGTCATGATCTCACAGTTTGGGAGTTCGAGCCCCACATCACGCTCACTGCTGTCAGCACGGAGCCCACTTTAGATCCTCTGTCCCTCCCCCGTCTCTGCCCCTCCCCGGCTTGCACTCTTTTTCTCAAAAATAAAACATTAAAAAAAATAAATGTAATCATGAGAGAAATAGGAACTGGGAGACACTGGAGTGGTCAGAACATGATGAAGGTTGCCAAGAGGTGAGGCTTCCAAGAAGGGGGAGGGGTCATCGGTTCTACCTGCTTCTTTGTAATGTGAAAATAGCTAAAACCATTTTTAAAAATTCCCAGATTTTTCTCCTTGCTCTTGTTCTCTTTGTCCTTGGTTTGTTTTCCCCTCCTTACTTTTGCCTTTTCTGGTTCCCTTCTAAACCCCACCTTTGCAGTTCAGCTGCTTTCCCTCCCACCGCCGTTCCTAATGTATCTGCCATAATATTCCAGTAGCCATGGGGCACCTGGGTGGCTCAGTCAGCTGAGCATCCGACTTCAGCTCCAGTCATGATCTCATATCATGAGTTCGAGCCTCGAGTCAGTTCTATACTGACAGCTCAGAGCCTGGAGGCTGCATCGGATTCTGTGTCTCCCTCTCTTTCTGCCCCTCCCCAACTCATGCTTTGTCTCCGTCTCTCAAAAATGAGTAAATGTAAAAAAAAAAAAAATTCCAGTAGCCTCCCAAGGTGATAAGCAGAGAAGGACACTAAAATGCACTTCCCAGGATTATTCATGAAAGTCAAAAGCTGGAAACAAATTGGATATCTATCAAGAAGTTAAATGATTTGCAGAACATTCGGGCTATCCTAGTAGTTTAGTGGGAAGGAAGGAAAATTCATGAAGGGTCTCCAGCCAGACACTTACAATTCGGACCCCCCAGTATGTGTATACAATTTGAGAATAATTCCAAGCTTACTTTTCTAGCCTTGCCTCCTAAAAGTAATATTATTTGGGAGAACATGTGTGCTTTCTTTGGTGAACATGTGGATGTGAGGTGACACTTGAGAATTCCAGGTTTCTGTTGACAAAGCTTCGTAAGGAAGCTCTTTGCTTATGTTCTTATTTACCCGTGGCAGTCATGACCTTGCGTTTTCCATTGTTGGTGGGGAACCTGGGGGGAACCATGGGCTAAGAGAACACATGTGCCATGGTAGGAGGGACAGCCCAGCCTGTGTTCACTGTTTACTGAAACTCCTCTATGAGAAGAAAAAATATAAATCCAGATGATACTGGCAGTGTTTTTTGTCCTTGACCCATGGCCATTGAAGCCTGTCATTGCTTTCGAGTCCTCATTAATTTCTCTTGTTGTGAAGGACTCACTGCTGAAAGCTCTTCCTGAATGAAGCAGAACGTAGCTGAAGCTTCATGAGGCCCAGAGCCACAGAGGGAGGCACCGTGGATATCTGGGTTCCTCATTATTGTCATACTGGCCCTTGTGGTGGCTGCCTTTAGGGAAGAGGTAGCTTAAGAAGAAGAAATGAAGAGTAATACTGTGAACATATGCTCTCATCTGTCTATGGATTTGTGGAAGTGGATTCCGGCTTTCTGCTGAATAGTGAGAATATTTTCTTGGTGGATGCCTTTAGCTTAGGTTGACAGGGGACAAATATTATCCCAAGATTCATATTCTGAGCTTAATGTAACCACATGAGTGAAATATTTCAGCAAATTCTCTCCCTTTCCCTAATTGTAATATTACAAATGTAATATTTGTAATAAAATAATGTACAAACTTTACTGAAAAACCCATAATGCCCTAATTTTGTGTAGCACTGGGCTTCACGAGGTTTTAAGGAGTACCGCTTTATGGTATGTACTTCCAATCATGAGAGTCCCAGGCAACAAAAATACCCAAGGATTGAAGGCAATGTCCTTTTTGTTCAGTTGCCTTGGGCCCAAGACTGAAAAAACATCACCAGCCTAGAAGCTGGTAAGACCCAAGTGCCAACAGCTTCCTTTGGTTCTTGCTTATTTTCTAGCATTTCCAATGATCCTATTCATGGTTTAGTTTACGTCCATAATAGTGAAACTTTATGGTCAATTCACAATCTTCAGGCACTTGTATGTGTATGACCTCATCTCTTAATCTGGTTAAATTATACATTAAGGGGTTCATGGTTCATGGTATTGAAACAGCAATCATACTGAGAGGAGCAGCCAGGAAAAAAGAATGTTCTAGATGGAAAGACTATACCAGACCCTGAGCCCATTATTCGCATGGGAGAAAAACTTCCTTCACACAGAATGGAACCTGAGGTTCTAAGCCTCATGGTGGTGTTCCAATGAGGGAGGGTTGCCAAGAGCACTCATATGCAAATGTTCTTAGAGTCTTACTGTCATGCTTCATCTGATCCAGCTTCCTATTTTGAAGAGATTACTTTTTGCTGGTATGACTTAGATCAAAACCTTTGTGTTTATGAAGCTGTCTTGAGTTTCCACCTTGGCCTCTAGAACTCTTTTGTTTTTAAGATCAGCAAGTTAAAAAAAACATATGTGAAAAGCATACAATTATCTTCTAGTGAATGCTAATACGCGGTTAATTTTATTTGTTGCTATAATGAGGTAATTTATTTGGTCTGGTGCATTTTAACCATTGTGCACACAGTAGATGGGTCAGCATGTGTAAAGGCCTGGACACCAGTCCTGCAGGTCGCTGACTGGTTGGGCAATCTTGAGGGGCTTTGGGCAAATCATTTAATCTCTCCGGTCTACAGTTTCCTCATCTGTAAAATGAAAGGGTTGGGCCAGATGTCCTGTAATAGTTCCTTAAGCTGCAACAGCTTATATTCATATAATATAGGCTCTAAGCAGTCTCTAAGTCTGTAATTAAAGTATGATTACATGCTTTTTATATGAGATTGGAAAGAGGATCTTCACCGACCTTTTAGCCCACCTGCCATAAAGAATCATTCATTATCATTTTTCTTTACCACCATTTGCTTCTCATTTCCTGTACAAATAAAATACAGAAATCCAGGAACTTGGTGTCGGAAAAGGATGGATGTCAGTGTACTTCGCATCCTTCTCTTTCATATGCTTTCAATGGCTACATCTCTGGACAACTGGAATTAAATAATTTAATTGCGTTATGTCTACCTAAATTCTGAGGACTGTTGCTGTGTGTTGAACTCTAGGCTCAGCACAATGCTTGAAACAAAATAGGTCATAATGTATCAAGTGCCTGCAGCTTGGGGAATGTGATAGTAGTCATACCCTTGTTTTCACCTAGTGTATGACTAGGAAGGCACCATGTGGGTTTTCTGTGGCTTCTTTTTTATTGCAGAGGCTATACGTTTAAACTTACAATTTTATGTATCTATATACTTAATTTTTTAGAATAGTTTTAGGTTCACAGTAAAATTGTGAGGAAGGGACAGAGTTTCATCTACCACCTGCCCCTGCCCATGCACAGCCTCCCTCATTATTAACATCCCACCAGAGTGGTGCATTTGTTACAACTGATGAACCTACACTGACACATCAATATCTCCCAAAGACTTCAGTTTATTTACATCAGGGTTCGTGTTTGGTGTTGCGCATGGGTTTGGACAGACATAATGACGTGTGTCCATTGTTATAGTATCATGTGGGGTAGTTTTGTTGGTCTAAAATCTGGTGTGCTCTGCCTGTTTATCCCTCCCTTCCCCTAACCCCTGGCAACTACTGATCTATTTACTGTTCCCATAGTTTGCCGTTTTTTACAATGTCCTATACTTGGAGTCAAGTGTGTAGTCTTTTCAGAGAGGCTTCTTTCACTTAGTTCATATACATGTAAGTTTCCTCCATTTATTTGCATGGCTTTGATGTCTCATTCTTTTTAATGCTGAATAATACTCCATTGTCTGGAGTGCCCCAGTTTATGTATCCATTCACCAACTGAAAGACATCTTGGCTGATTCAAATAAAGCCGCTATAAACATCGTGTGCAGTTTTCTGTGTAGAAATAACTTCACAGGCACCTGATTGGCTCAGTCGGTTAAGCGTCTGATTCTTGGTTTCAGCTCAGGTCATGATCTCACTGTGCTGGCACCATGGAGCCTGCTTGGGATTCTCTCTCCCCCCCCTAGTTTCTCTCTCTGCCCCTCCCCCACTCGCGCTTTCTCTCTCAAAATAAATAAATAAACTGAAAAAATAAAAGAAATAGTTTTTCACTCTTTTGGTTTGAAAAGAACGTGACTGCTGGATTGTTTGGTAAGAGTATGTTTCGTTTTGTGAGGAACCGCCCAGCTGTCCTCCAAAGCAGCTGTACCATTTTGCATTCCCACCACTGAAGGAGAGTTGCTGCTGCTTTACATCCTTGTCAGTGTTCTGGATCTTGGCCATTTTAATGGGTGTGTATTTGTACCTCTTCTTAATTTGCACTTCTCTGATGGCATGATCTGGAGCGTCTCTTCATACACTTGTTTGCTATCTGTATATCTTTTTTTTTTTGGTGAGCTGTTAAGGTCTGAGGGCTATTTCTTAACTGGGCTGTTTATTTTCTCATTGTTGAATTGTGTGGGCTCTTTGTATATTTTGAATAACAGTCATTTGTCAGATATGTCTTTTGAAATATTTTCTCCCAGTCAATGACTAGTCTTTTCATTCTCTTCAAAGCATCCTTCTCAGAGCAGAAATTTTTAATTTTAATAAAGTCCAGTTTATTGACTATTTCATGGATTGTGCCTTTGGTGTCACATCTGAAAAGTCATCATCAAACCCAGTGTCATCTAGGTTTTCTCCTATGTAACCTTGGAGGAGTTTTCCAAGTTTTGCATTTTATATTTAGGCCTATGATCCATTTTGAGTTAATTTTTGTGAAGGGTGGGGTGTATAGTCTGTGTCTAGATAACTTTTGGGGCATATGGATGTCCAGTTGTTCTAGTACCATTTTGAACAGACTGTCTTTTTTTTTTTCCATTGTACTGCCTTTGTGCTTTTGCCAAAGATCAGTTGACTATATTTAAATGGTTTTGTTTCTGGGCTCCCTATTCCATTTCATTGATCTACTTGCGTATTCTTTCATCAATACTACATTGTCTTGATTACTGTAGCTTTATAGTAAATCTTGTCATGTCAATCATTTGGCTTTGTTCTTTCTTCTTGAATACTGAATTGGCTATTCTGGGGTTTTGCCTGTCTCTATGAACTTCAGAATTAGTATGTTGATATCACAAAATAACTTCTTGGGATTTTGATTGAAATTGCATTGAATCTATAGATCACATTGGGAAAAGCTGACATCTTAACAGTATTGAATCCTCCTATCCATGAATATAGAATATCCTTCCACTTATTCAATTCTCTGATTTCTTTCATCAGAGTTTTGTAGTTTAACTCAGATAGGTCTTGTACATATTTTGTTAGATTTAGGCCTAAGTATTTCATTTTGGGGGTTGCTAATGTAAATGATATTGTGTTTTGAATTTCAGATTCCTTTTTTTTCATTGCTGGTATATAGGGAGGTGATGGACTTTTGTATATTAACCATGTATCCCTGCAACCTTTCTCTCACTTATTAGTTCCAGGAGTTTTAAAAAATCAATTCTTTCAGATTTCTTGCACAAGCAGTAACATCATCTGTGAACATAGACACTTTTATTCCTTCCTTCCCAATCAGTGTAGCTTTTATTTCTTTTTCTTCTCTTATTGCATTAGCTAGGACTTCCAGCACAATATTATAAAGGAGTGGTGGTAGGAGACATCTTTGCCTTGATCCTGATCTTATTGGGAAAGCTTCAGGTTTCTCACCATTAATTATGAGATTAGCTGGAGGTTTTTTGTAGATATTCTTCATTAAGTGGAGGAAGTTCCCCTCTATTCCTTGTTGACTGAGAGTTTTTATTACAAATGAATGTTGGATTTTGTCAAATGCTTTTTCTGCATCTATTGATATGATCAGTGGGATTTTTCTTTTTTAGCCTGGTAATATGATATATTACATTAATTGATTTTCACATGTTGAACCAGCTTGGTCATGGTTTATAATTATTTTTATACATTATTGGATTTTATTTTCTAAACTTTTGTTGAGGATTTTTGCATCTATGTTCATGAGAGACATTAATCTGTAGTTTCCTTTCTTGTGATATCTTTGTCTGGTTTTAGTATTAGGGTACTATTGGCATCATAGAATGAATTAGGAAGAATTCCCTCTGCTTCTTTTTTTTTTTTAATTTTTTTTTAACGTTTTTTATTTATTTTTGAGACAGGGAGAGACAGAGCATGAACGGGGGAGGGTCAGAGAGAGAGGGAAACACAGAATCTGAAACAGGCTCCAGGCTCTGAGCTGTCAGCACAGAGCCCGACGCGGGGCTCGAACTCACGGACAGTGAGATCATGACCTGAGCCGAAGTCGGATGCTTAACCAACTGAGCCACCCAGGCGCCCCAAATTCCCTCTGCTTCTATCTTCTAGGAGAGATGGTAGAGAACTGGTTTAATTTATTCCTTAAATGTTTGGTTAAATTCACTAGCAATCCCACCTGGATCTGGTATTTTTTGTTTTGGAAAGTTATTAATTATTGATTTAATTTCTTTGGTAGATTTGGTCTATTCAAATAGTCTATTTCTTCTTGTGTGGGTTTTGGTAGATTGTGTCTTTCAAGGAAATGGCCCGTTTTATCTAGGTTATCAAATTTATGGAGATGCAGTTTTTCATAGTAATGCTTTATTATTCTTTTAATGTCCATGGGATCTGTAGTGATGTTCCTCTTTCTTTTACGATATTAGTAATCTATGCCCTCTCTCTTTTTCTTAGTTGACCTGGTTAGAGACTTAATTTCCAAAGAACTAGCTTTTAGTTTCATCTATTCTTATTTATTGATTTGTTTATTTCATTGAATTATACTTTACTTTTTATTATTTCTTTTTTTCTGTTTACTTTGGATTTAATTTGCTCTTATTTTTTTAGTTTCCTAAGGTAGAAACTTAGATGATTGGTTTTAGAAGTTTCTTTATTTCTAATAGATGCATCCAGTGCTATAAATTTCCCCCTAGACACTGCTTTTGCTGCATCCCATTACTTTTTTTCACCTTAAATATATACAATTTTTATTTGCTGAACATACCTCAATAAAGCTGGGGAAAAGGGAGGAAAATGTGATGCAATGGGAAATTAGGAGTTTCAAGTTTAGAATACTTCTTAAGCACTCAGTAATGATTTAGTGTTATCAGAGGCTCAGTGGTTGTGATGAGAACTTTTGCATCATAGGTAGTGAGTAGTGCCTGACTGGGGTGTGGTGGTCATTGTAGAAGTCTTTGGGAAGCACATTGCCTTTGTGGAGTTTCTGTCCTGCATCAGAGAGGTCCATGGTGTGGTGTGTCCTGTTTCTATCTGTTCTGCTCCCTCTCTCTGGTCTGCAGAGCCCCTTGGAAAAGCCCCAGCATCATCCTGCTCATGATGCCCTTTGTGAGAATCAGCCACCTTGTGAAGGGTGCCAACTCCTGCTATAGCTAAGATCTGGCAGGCAGGGCCTCCCAGAGCCACGAGGAAGAGAAATTTCTTCTAACTTTCTTTCAGCTCTATCTGAATGGAAACTTTTATCAGATGTTGTATAATAAGATCTCTTGTAACTCCATCTCACAAATTTTTATAAATTGTTTTAATTAATCTTCATTTAGTTCAAAATATTTTAAAATTTCTCTTGCATTTCTTCTTTGGCCCATGTGTTATTTAGAAATGTGTTGTCTAACCTCCAAGTATTTTCCAGCTATCTTTCTGTCATTGATTTCTAAGGTAATTCCACTATGGTCTGAGAGCAGACATTGTGTGATTTCTGTTCTTACAGTTCTGTGAAAATGTGCTTTATGGCCCAGGATGTGTTCTACTTTAGGTAAATGTTCTATGTGAGCTTGAGAAGAATGTGCATTCTGTTGTTGTTGGCTGAACTAGTCTATAGATGTACATTATATCCAGTTGATGGTGTTGTTGAGTTCAACTATGTCCTTACTGATTTTCTGCTTGCTAGATCTATTTCTGGTAGAGGGGTACTGAAGCCGCGAACTGTAGTAGGGGATTTATCTATCTCTCCTGTCGTTTTCAGTTTTTGCCTTATGTACTTTGATGCTCTGTTGTTAGGTACATATACATTAAGGATTGTTTTCTCTTCTTGGAAGACTGATCCTTTAATCATTTTGTAATGCCCCTCTTTATGACTGATAACTTTCCTTGCTCGGAAGTCCTGTCTGCCTGAAATTAATATAGCTATTTCTTTATTCTTTTGATTAATTTTGCACAGTATATCTTTCTCCATCTGTTTACTTTTAATCTCTATGTGTATATGTAAAGTGGGTTGCTTGTAGACAACACACAATTGAGTCTTGTTTTTGATCTACTCTGACAGTCTCTGACAGTGTAATTGGTGCATTTCTTTTTCAATTTTTTAAATGTTTCTTTATTTTTGAGAGAGAGAGACAGACAGACAGGGAAACAGAGACACAGTGTGAGTGGGAAAGGGGCAGAGGGAGAGGGAGACACAGAATCCGAAGCAGGCTCCAGGCTCTGAGCTGTTAGCACTGAGCCCAACATGAGGCTCAAACTCACGAACTAGGAGCTTATGACCTGAGGCGAAGTCGGACGCTTAACTGACTGAGCCACTCAGGTGCCCCTGTAATTGACACATTTCTAAACTTAAAAAAGTCATCCAAATGATATTTGCAACAAGGCATGATTATCTTATATTGATTTTTTCTATAGAATAATTCTTAGTTTAGAGAAATTCTGAACTTTGCAATGCTGTCACAATCAGTCACTTATAGGTGGCTAAAGACCATCACAAACGATCAATTTTACAAAAGAAAAATAATTTAAAATAATGTCACAAAATGTACATATTTAATTTATAAAGCATCACAAAAAATAAATATTATAAATTATAAAACATTTAAAAATTGCTTCCTATGTAGACAACTTTTAGCAAAGCGTTCGTTCCCTTGTTACTAAAATTTTATTTGCTCACAAAATTGTCTTTCACCTAATATCCTTGAAAATATCTTCTGTGTCATCTTTACTCCTCAGATCCCAGAATTTCCCTGAGAGTTTTTCAGGGGTTAATCAACACTGGAGTTTGGGTGAGGTGACAGCCAGCTCCATTAAAAAAATAATGATAATAATAGAAAATAAATAACAGCCCAGCAGGAGGGCTTTAGGAGGCTTGCAGTTGTCAGATGTGTATGGTTAAGCACTGTGGCTGTAAGACATCATAGATTAGAGCAAAGAAGTGCTTTGAGGGTTAATGTGGGAACACACTAGCCCTACTGGGACAGAGCAGATTTCTTGGAGAATGCAATTCTGTATTTGATTCCCAGAGCAATCCGTTCTTTTGCCCAACGGAATTCTTGAATTTTTATTTCTGGCCACAAGGTGGCATCTGATTTTCATTAATGCAGGAATCCCACATCTCCTCTCACCCCTCACACTGGAAACCCGCCTCTGGCTCAGCTTCTGGAAGCTTATTGTACCAGAACATTTTTCAAATGGCAGCATCTCTAAAGGAAATTGCATTAACTTATGTTTGTCTAGGGGCCTCGAAGCAAACCTTTTTTTATCTGGTAAGTTGTATCTGAATCAAGGTGTGCTCGTGCATTTAAAAGTTTTGCAATTGATCATTGGGTTGAGTACCTATCGTAGATTGGGAACTTTCCCCATGTCTTTCTTTGCCTTTCAGCCAAGAGAGGAGGCACGAAGTATTTTGACATATGTGCCACACACATACCGTTTTGCTTATGAGAAGGAGGGTACGAAAAAGGCCTACTCAAATCTACCTTTCAAGCTGGGTCTATACAAAGTACATGCAAGAAATAACCGTAAAGGAAAAACTCACAAGACCAACTGTCTACGTTCCAGACCATTATTATGAGTAAGGTCTCTGGATCCACGAGGGGAGGGATCAAGCCTGATAGGTTCACCATTGCTCCCCCTTTACCTCTCACAGTACTAACGCCTAGTAGGTGCTCAAAACCAACCAACCAACCAAAAACAACAACAAAACTTATGGAATGCTTGGGCGAAGAAGCCCGAAAAGTGTTTCATGGAAGAGTTGGAGTGAAGCTGACTCTAAACTATGAGCATAGGTCGGATGGAGAAAGTCAAGGTGGGGATGTGTGTTGCGACTTGGGGAGTCAGCACGACCACTGGGGCCCTGCTGAGGGCTGTGCCTTCTCCAGGGGGATGTTGAGAACCATTTTTAATGGACTATCAAAATGCAAAGTACGCAGCGGGACATGGAGAGGACACCGAGAAAGACCCCTGGTGCCTATGTACATAACAATACCAGGCAATATGGGACACCTGGCCTTACTTAGGTGGTATAGAGCCTGACTGGGTCTTTCAGAGCAGGAAGCCACCCACCTGGCTGATCACACCAGGGTCCCTTAGTAAGGCCTGCTCCAATCATGTCCGATATTTGAATAGCCTTTTCCAGTTTACCAAGCGTCTTTTCAAACACCAGCACGTTTAATACTGACAATATCCCTGTGATGTCAGCGCAGTTAGTATCTCTGCTTTACAGATGGGGAAGTTGAGGCTCAGAGAGGTGAAATGACTTGCCCAAGGTCACTTGGCCCTCTGCTCTGACCCTGCGTATTGAAGGAGGGGCAAAGTGAGAGTTAGCAAGAATCTGATAGACCAAAGTAAGATTTCCCCACTTCTCTTTCTGTCTTATTACAGCCCAAAGGCAGTAATAGGCACATGCATGATGTTTTTGCCCTGATGTTTTTGCCATACATGGTCCAAGGGTTTTATTTTTTCAATGAGAGCATAGGCGTAAAAAACTGGTAAAATGCCATCAAGTTAAAACAACAAAGAGGAAATGATCTCAAAGTTTTTTAGTCAAGATCATGTTAATTTACAGTCAGAACCATTTACATCATTTTTATTCCCCTTTTAGGACCTTTGCGCTCAAGGAGCTTGCAGTCTAGTTGCATAGGGAAAGCACACTCATGCTCATTGTGGCAGATCTTATGACCTGGGATGCATGGTACCAAAAAAGAGGCAACCCTTAGCTACCTCGGGGCTTTCTCTGAAGCTGAAGACGCTCACTCGGCTGTGACAGGTATGGCCTGGAGGACCAAGGTGGGGGAGTTGAAGCCTCCAAGGAGACAGGACTCCTTGGCCACAGGCCCCAGCCTCTCCTCTTTATCAGGACAACGCTCGGCACGCACTCCATGGTTCCTCAGAGGGTCCCCGTGGGTGTGAGGTTTATAATGCGTCCTTGGCTGCTTTTCTTTCTTCCACTGTCCACTGGGGGGCACACTGGCTTTGAGGGGGGCGGGTCAAGGGAAGGCCATTCTAGGAGACCTGGGACCATGGTGAGCTGGAGCTGCAGGTTTGGAAAAGAGCCAAAAGAGGGCTGCTTGGCTGGAGTAGAAGGTAGACTAGGGCAAGGAGATGGGTTTTATTTATTTTATTTATATATTTTTCAGGTTTTTTTAATGTTTATTTATTTTTGAGAGAGACAGAGACAGAACGCAAGTGCGCTAGGGGCAGAGAGAGAGGGAGACACAGAATCCGAAGCAGCTCCAGGCTCCAAACCGTCAGCACAGAGTCCGACGTGGGGCTTGAACCCACAGAGCTGTGAGATCATGACCCGAGCCGAAGTCAGATGCTCAACCGACTGAGCCACCCAGGCGCCCCAAAGAGATGGGTTTTAGACTGGGGGGCAGACTGGGGTGTGGCTGTGTTGGGTCTTGAGCCCAGGTGGCTTTCTTTGCTCGCGATTCTATTACAGGTGGTGACAATGCTTTTATTTGGAGTCAGGCTGCGGAGGGACTTCTTTTTCCATTGCAAACATTTTCCTGGTGAATTTTTTTTTTTCTCGTGTGTCAGTACTTTTAATGTTGTGTGCATCAAATCATCGTAACAAGATGACTATAAACAAGGTGCCGTCCCTCTATTTTCATGCACAGCCCAACAGGTTACAGTAAACCCAGTTTAGATTCCACCATCAAGTGTGGCTCTCCCATTAGTTCACCTTGTGACGGGTCATGAAGAATATCTTCAAATCCGATAGTCTCATCATTACCCCTCAAAATATCCAGTGAAAGGTGTGAGCTTGGAGGAAAGGAAGACGCTGAACCTGCTGCATTGCCTGGAATTCTGTTTGTAATTCGAGCAGAGCAAACAGACCCTGGATGATCCTCAGGGTGGAAAAATTCATTTTATCTTGGTTGAGCTGGAAATTTCTTTTCCCTGATCACTCAAGAGGATGACGAGGCAAAAGTTCACTTTTCACACAAGGAAGACCTTTTCGAAGATGATCATGACTTTCCAAAGGTCCACTTGCTGAGAGTTCAGTGACTGGAATACTGTCCTTTAGCAGAGATCCAAATCCTCTGGCATTTATCTTCAACTTGCTCTGTGAACAGCCTCTCAGCCCGGCCCCACTGCTCACTTTTTCCTGGTGAATTGTTAAGCCCAGATTTACTAGTTGGAGAATCTGATTTTTCCCTTCCTGTCCCTTCCTTCTGGCCGAGGAGCCTCCTTCCCTGTCAGGTCCCCTGTCTCAATTTCCTCCAATTTTCATCGTGCGTTAGTCCTTTCTTCATTCAGACAATGTGGGGCTTTCAGAAAGGATTCGGCAAAATGCCCTCTTAGTGTATTGGCATCTGTGTTTGCACCTGTGATGCCTTCTTAAGGTAAGCGCTGAGGGCAAGGTGCCTGAGTGTTGGCAATACCTCTCAGAACATTCTAGGTGCTTGGCAATCAGACAGTACCATTCAGGGGTTGAGTTCCAATCTCATTTCTTGAGAGGGCCAGGAGGCTCACAAGGGTCTCACAAGGGTGCAACCGCCTGACATTTTTTCCTTGCTCTCCTGGGACCCAATTACTGACCTGGCTGTTGCATCATAGCTGACTCACCTGCTGTGATCTTGGGAAGCCCAGCACAGTAGTAGTCAAATTGTTACAGTCTATGAACTTTCTCAGTTTGGCAAACGACCCCAGGAACCTGCTTTTCCTATCAGTGTCAGTCAGCAATACTTTTGGCTAATCACCCACCCTGCATGCGTGCATAGTACTTTCTAGATTGCAAAGCACTTACATATGCATCGGCTTGCTTTCTCATCTTTAGCTAAGCAGGGTAACTATTGTTTCCGTGTTATAAATAGACTTGGAAGTTGGGTGACTTTCCCAAGGTGACATAACTGGTTAGCTTTGCAGAGGGAATTGGAAACCAGGGCTAACTTACCACTAGACCCCCTGCTAAGGGAGACAGCAAGAAACATAAGACCCCTGGGGTCCAAGTGACAAATGAGTTCAACAGATGGTGTGTGATGTAAGCATCCAGTGGAGAAATTCCTCATAAGAGGTAAGGCTGAGAGACAGAAGAGAAGGTGATTGGAATCCAGCCCCTTAAAACAAAACAAAACAAAACAAAACAAAACAAAACAAAACAAAAACAAACAACACTTGTATTAGGAGTACCTTTTAGAGCGTAACAAAGTCATTTTGGACAAAAAGATAAAGACAGGAAAAAGATGAATGACTTAGCTTTTAAACAATGTAAGCAGACCTCCGAAGGACAGAGTATTAAGTACTCATTAAAATTGGCAACACTTCTCTAACTTTAAATGTCAGGAAGGACAAGCTGTGACTTTCTGCAGGAGATGGGACTCAGTTAGAAACTGGATTTGGGGGCCATGCGCCCTGGGTTCAAAAGTCTGCTCTGTGGCCTTGGGACCTTGGACAAGTCACTAAGAACTTTTGGGCTTTATTTTCCCTCTCTTTACAGGAGGATGATAATTCTAAACACAAAAGAGTGTTGTGAAAAACAGAATAGATAATATAAATTTAACTGACGGCCAGTAGGTGTTAGAAATCTGATGTCTTCCTCATTTCAAACATTTTGGCCCATGGTTGGTGAAGACATCTTGAGCTGGACATACCACATATTTGGCCCAGCGCTGCCATTTCTGTGTTCCTCTGTGCAAGGCCATTGTCTGCATTAAACACACTGCATTCAGAGGACCGGCTTTGTAGGGCACAGTGGGAATGTTTGGAACCCAAAAAGAAATGTGTTCGTTTCAAACTGTGAACAGAAAAACACCAACTCAAAAGTGGCTGCTTCATTAAATGTCTATAAAACATTATATCAATGAGTTAACTGCTTCTAGCTCTTGTGTGACCATGTGGAAGTCCTATATAGTGTGGGACGTGGGTAAATTTAAAATGTTCGATTCGATGTAGGATGAGGACACAGGAAGTCCAGCCTATAAAGGTGTTCAAGCCGGTCTGCTCCTACGGCTGGTGCAGTCACGGGGTCTTTAAGGATGAGCCTGGCTCGGCAGCCAGATGAAGCAGGGTCTGCGGATGTTAATGAGCCCTCCTGACCTGTTACCCCCCTTCAATGGGTAGATCAGGTAGCATAGGGTGAGCCCGGAACAAGATGAGGAATGGGTTGGACCTTCCTTTGTAGCGGATATTCTTTGGCTTGTCAATGATAAGGTGATTAACGAATTAAATTGGACTTACACTGGACTTTATTTTAACGTTTTAGCTGTGTTCACTTACCCCTTCCAGTTGGAGTGAGAGCCCCAGAAAAAGAAAATAAACTCTAGTTGTGTTTTGGTTCCACGAGAGGGCATTTATATTACAATCGGTGTCTTCTTATTTACTAACTGCACGCTTTACTTAGTGTGCCCTCCTTCGTTATGCCACTACCTTCTTCTGTGGAAGTGGGTGCTGCTGGACGGGGCCAGGAGACCAGCAGCAGCAGCTGTGTGCTGCAGAGAGAAGAAGAAATACTTCTGCCAGGAGCTTGGAACTCCCGGGAGTGGTTTTCATATCCAGCAGTTCAGTTCAGGCTTATGCCTCCCAGAATCACTGTATTAAATCATAGGTAAGTTTAAGAAGCCAGGAGAGTGACCATGAGACTCCCCACCAGATAAAAACCCCACTTGGTGCCAGTAAGGATTTAGTAGCTAGAGAAATTGGTGTGTGTGTGTGTGTGTGTGTGTGTGTGTGTGTGTGTAGAGGGGTGGATTCGCTCCTTTACAAAAGGAGACTTCAATTTGTAGAAGGAGCCACACTGGGCTTGCTCTGTAGGGAACTCCCCTAGGCATTTCTCGTGCTCCATGATTGGTAACAATGAGATTTGCATCCATTGTTTTTTCAGGAAGTTGTTGAGCCAAGTGAGGAACACTTTCCAAGTGGGGGCAAAGGCAGAGTTGTCCGAGTTTTTTGAAAGACCACTGAACCTGAAACACAGCTTGGGAAAGTGAGACCCGAGCAAATGTGACCAGGATGTGCAATGGGAGGGCAGAGCACCTGAGCTAACTGTGAGGCTCGAAGGCAGCCAGAACAAGGCGCGCAAAGTTTACCTGGTTTGTTGAACAGGTGTCATCTCTGACATACATCACTAACCACCAAGCTGAGACAAAGGGGACTTCCTCCTTCTCATGGTGTTGCTGTTTGCACTTGATATCTGGGCGTTCTGAAGCTGGCACAGTGAGAGCAGGGATGTGGCCGTGATCCGGCTCAATGGGGCTCAGGCCCCAGTGACCTTTGGCTGCAAGCACCGTTTGACAAAGGACGAGTCCTGGCCCCCTGGGCCCCCCGGGCCCCTCCTTCTGGTGTCCTCTTTCGTAAGTTAGACAGCATGGGTTTCTCCAGTGGCAGGTCCTGGGGGAATATGAACTGCCTGAGTGCGCTCTGACTCTTTCTTCCAGTCGTGACATTGGGAAAGGCTATGAGAATAACTCACCCAACCCACTCTTGGTCAGAACTATAGAGAAAGAAAGAAGATCCTGAAAAATCTTGGTGTTACATATTTCTTAAAAACTTATTTATTTTTTTAATTTACATCCAAGTTAGTTAGTATATAGTGCCACAATGATTTCAGGAGTAGATTCCTTAGTGCCCCTTACCCATTTAGCCCATCCCCCCTCCCACAACTCTCCAGCCACCCTCAGTTTGTTCTCCATATTTATGAGGCTCTTCTGTTTTGTCCCCCTCCCTGCTTTTGTATTATTTTTGCTTCCCTTCCCTTATGTTCATCCGTATTGTATCTTAAAGTCCTCATATGACTGAAGTCATAGGATATTTGTCTTTCTTTGACTGACTAATTTTGCTTAGCAGAATACCCTCCAGTTCCATCCATGTAGTTGCAAATGGCAAGATTTCATTCTTTTTGATTGCTGAGTAATACTCCATTGGATGTATATACCACATCTTCTTTATCCATTCATCTGTTGATGGACTTGGTGTTACACACTTACCTCCCTTTAATCAGATGATGAAACTCGAACTTTGGTTCCCATAGATAATACTGAGTATCAGATTACCAAGTTTACTTTGCAGAAGATTTCACACTAAGATTCTTATTGAAAGGGAGCTCCCTTAGTGAATTTTTAAATATTTAAATTTACAAGAGTCCAATCTGCATTCAGCTTTTAGAAATATGTATGTTGACTTAAGGGAGAGACATTAGAAATAGAAGGCATTAACAGACTGCTAAATTTTTTTTAATGTATTTACAACTTTACATAAAGGATGATGAAATGTCTTGGTGTTCCGTTCCGAGTTTTGAGAAACGCATAGAGTCCTGTAATCACCATCATGATCAAGCTACAGAAGAGTTCCATCGCTCCCCCAAATTCCCTTGTGCTGCCCTTTTGTCATTCGACTTCTCCCTCCACCCCTAACCCTTGACACACTTCTTCATCTCTCCAGTTTTGCATTTTCCAGAATGTCATATAAATTGTAGACTATTGTCTACCGTACGGCTGTACTGTGCTTCCTGTATCCACTTGCCAATTGAAGGACATTTGGATTGCTTTTAGTTTTTGGTGATTAGAAATAAAACCACTCAACACATTATTTTTACATACTCAACAGTTTTCATTTCCCTAGGGTAAATATTTTGGAACAGGATTGCTGGGGTTTGTGGTACACATATGGTTGGCTTTCGAAGAAACTGTTGGATGGTTCTCTCAAAGAGCTGCATCATTTCTATCCCCACCAATTCCAGTTGCACTAAACAATATGAAATGGTTTTTGCTGTCAGTGATCATACATATTTTTAAGAACTGAAGACAAGAAAAATAGTTTATCTAGATTTTTAGAATTTCTGTGGCTCTTCATCTTTTTTTCATTTCCAAAGTTCTAGGTTTCCCTTTAATATCATTTCCCTTCACAGTCATTTTTTTCGATGTTTATTTATGTTTTGAAAGAGAGAGACAGAGAAGACAGAGTGCGAGTGGGGGACGGGCAGAGAGAGAGGGAGACACAGAACCCGAAACAGGCTCCAGGGTCCGAGCTGTCAGCACAGAGCCCGACGCGGGGCTCGAACTCACGGACCGCAAGATCATGACCTGAGCCAAAGTCGGAAGCTCAACTGACGGAGCCACCCAAGCGCCCCACTATCATTTCCCTTCAGTTGGAAGAACTTCCTTTAGCATTTCTTGTGGAGCAGATCCTCTGGTGACAAATTCTTAGTTTTCCTTCATTTGAAAATGTCTCTATTTTGCTTTGAGGGATATATTCAATGTACATAAAGCCTGGTTGACAATTCTTCTCTTTGAACATTTCTCTGTTCCCTTGTCTTCTGGCCTCCGTGGTTCCTAGTGAGATATCTGCAGTCATTGACTCATGTCTCATATACACAATATGCCATTTTCTCTGGCTGTTTTCAAGATTTTTTTTTTTTTTTTGGTATTTTGTTTTTGTCCATTTGATTATGATTTGTTGGTTTTCATCGAGTTCGTCTTCGTCTTGCTTGGGATTCACTGATTTTTTTTTTTAAGAAATTTTTTAATGTTTATTTTTGAGAGAGAGAGAGAGAGAGAGAGAGAGACAGATCATGAGTTGGGGAGGGGCAGAGAGAGGGAGACACAGAATCCAAAGCAGGCTCCAGGCCCTGAGCTGTCAGCACAGAGCCCGATGCGGGGCTCGAACTCACAAACTGTGAGATCATGACCTGAGCCAAAGTCGGATGCTTAACCGACTGAGCCACCCAGGCACCCCCACTGATGTTTTTGAATGTGTAAATATATATCTTTCACAAAATCTAGAAAATTTTCACCCTTATTTCTTCAAATACTGTTTCTGCATTGATCTCCCCTCATTCTGAGATTCCAATGATTTACATGTAGAACTTTTAATATCCCATAAGTACCTAAAGCTCAATTTGTTTGTTTTAAAATGTTTTCTGTCAAGATCAGAAAATTACTATTGATTTATTTTCATGTTTACTCACTTTTTCCTTTGTCATCTTTATTCTGCTATTGAGCCCATCCAGTGAATTCTTTGTTTCAGATATTATTTTCTTTTAGTCCTACACTAAAACTTTCCGGCTTTTAAAAAAGTGGGTTTTTTCCTCTGACAGAATGTCTATCTTATGTTCTTTTCAAACCTGTATACCTGTATCTCATGAAGTATAGTTATGAGACTGCTTTCAAGTTTTTGTCTGATCATTCTAACATTTCAATCATTTGAGGATTGGCATCCGTTAATTATATTTTCTTAAGAATTTGCCATATTTTCCTGATTGTTGGCATGTTGGGTAATTTCAGATTGTATTCTGAACACTTTAAATATTACATTGTGAGACTCTGAGTCCTATTAAAATCCCCTGAAGAACATTTATTTTGTTTCAACGGGTAACCAACCTGATTATGTTCAGACCGTAAGTTCACTTTCAACTACTTCAGGTGATGGGTCCAACGTTAGTTTGCTATTCAAAGCCTTTGCTGTGCTATGTGACTCTTCCCCATGCATATGCTCCTCAGAGTTTAGTCTGGTACTTAGTGTCTATGTCATAGTTCAGTTCTAAAAGCTTTTTCATTTCTTTTGGTCTGTTCCAGACATGTGTAGCTCAGAAATATAGGTGTCTCTAAGAGTTTTAGTATACCCCTTCCCAATGCGTCTGTGCTGGCTCACAGTTCTATGTCATGGGGCCACCGTAAGGGAAACGTGGCAAGAGAAAAGAGAGGAGATAATAGTAGGGATTGTTCCTACTTTTTTTGGTCCCAATCTTAGGATCAGAAAAGCTTCTTTCTCCAGTTTTCTTGTCCATACCAGTCCTGTCTCTGCAATGAGGGTAGGAAAGAGAGGGAAAGAAGAAAGTGAAAGCAATGAGAGTTTCTTCCACCCTTTCTGGGCCACGGGGCCCTTTTACCTGGTCTGATGGCCAGAAAAAGGGGATTTCTCTCAGAACTTCTGCTAACTGTACCTGCTGTGCAGCTTAAGCAACTCTGACCACCCTCAGGTCAAAGCCAGGGGACGAAGGAGAAAACAAAACAGAGCAAACAAAAACCCGGTAAAGTCACTGTCACTTAAGTCTGGACTTCCCTCCCCAATCTGCCCGATACGATTTCCTTTTCAGAGCCCTCAGGTATTTGCTTTTTCTATTTTGTCTAGAATTTTTGTTGTAATCAGTAGAGTAGAAAGACTGTAGTGAGCACACTGCATTTTGGCCAGCCCTGGAAGTCCTTGGGTTGCTGAATTTTAACACACAAAGAGGGACTTATCGCTTGCGAGCCTCCTGGATGGGGACCCCCTTAGAAGAATAACCAATTCCTGTTGCGGCAACCCCTCTCCAGCTCCACAATTGCCTGTACACCTTGGGACTCTGACCTTTCTCCTTTTGGAAACTTTGCACCAACTAACATGTCCATGTCTCATAGCCCTGTCATCCTTGGCGGGGTCCCAGTTGGAGACTTCCCTGACCACTTACCCTCTCCAATGCTCTCATGCCCATAGTGGTGGGAGCCTCTTTTCCATGCCCCAAACTTCTACGGCATCTCTCACTCCTAAAGATTTCTACAGTGCCCGTTTAGAACACATGCTCTTATGTCCCGTCTCTTCTCACATCGTTGCTTCTATCATGTCATCTTTAACTAAAACCTGGCTCTTAACCTGAGAACACTTATGCCCCTGCCACCCTCCCCAGAACGTTCAATCATCCTCTTCCTTTACCTCACCGTCCACACTCTCTAAGAAGACAGTCTTGCCTCCCACTCCACAGAGATATGAACCATCATAGAAGGGCTTCAACTCCCTGCTTTCTCATTTGCTACTTATCTGAACCTATTTGTCCTTCCTTGTTGCCCCCAAGGAAAGGGGCCTTCTTTCCTTCTGAGGTGAAGCCCCGGTGTTTGTACACTTGATTCCATGTTTTTTCTACCTTCTCATTTCTGGCCAATGGAATAAAACAAAGGATGAAAGTAAGAGCAATAAATACTCTTTCTTTTTTTTTTTTTTTAACGTTTATTTATTTTTGAGACAGAGAGAGAGTATGAATGGGGGAAGGTCAGAGAGAGAGGGAGACACAGAATCCATAACAGGCTCCAGGCTCTTGAGCGGTTAGCACAGAGCCCGACGCAGGGCTCGAACTCACGGACCGCGAGATCATGACCTGAGCTGAAGTCGGATGCCCAACCGACTGAGCCACCCAGGCGCCCCTCTTTCTTTCTTTTTAAATATTTTATTTTTTTAAGTAATCTCTACACCCAACATGGGCCTCAAACTTACAGCCCCAAGATCAAGAGTTGCATGGTCCACTGACTGAGCCAGCCAGGCACCACAACAAATATTCTTTAAAAAGGAGACAAAATTACCACTATTAAGAAACACAAAGCAAACATAATGGCTTCCCTAGGAACCCAAGAATATCAGCTAAAAACACCAATTAAAAAAATTGTTAATTAAAGTATCAAATTGTCCCCAAAGTACCAATGCTAAAAAGCAGATCAGTGTAACAGAATAGAAAGTCCACAAATAAACTCAAGTATGAATAAACATTTCACATATAATAAAAGCGGAATTGCATACCAAGATTAAGGGAAGAATTAGCCAATGAAAGATGCTAGGATATTTGGAAATACTCATAAAAAAGGAAAAATTAAATTCTTAAATAGTGAGGTATCACTCTCCATATCTTATACCAAAATAAATTCAGATGAATTAAAGAATTCAGTGTAAAAGAGGCAACTGAAAAATAAGTCAACAAGATAGTTTTTTTTTTCCTGCAAAAGTTGGTACAACAAGCCAAAGATGGATAGAGTTGATACATAAAAAATTTTCAATGTCTGTATGTAAAAAATATGGAGTATTGTTAGGAACAGGGGAACTCTGTTATCTTTGTAACTTCTCTAGAAATCTAAAGTGATTCCAAA
Source organism: Panthera uncia (assembly GCF_023721935.1). Classification (NCBI taxonomy): domain Eukaryota; kingdom Metazoa; phylum Chordata; class Mammalia; order Carnivora; family Felidae; genus Panthera; species Panthera uncia. The sequence continues at coordinate 166,896,891 of NC_064811.1, forward strand.
ATAAAAAGTCGCCACAGACACACAATATCCATCAGAATTACAAATCTACTTCTGAGAATTTGCTTTTCAGATCTACATGCAGAATGACCATTGTGACAAGCTTCTCCTGGACTCATTCTTGCCCAGTTATTATTTTTTAATTTTTTTAAGTTTATTTATTTATTTTGAGAGAGATGGGATGTGAACAGGGGAGGGGCAGAAAGAGAGGGAGAGAGAGAACCCCAAGCAGGCTCCACACTGACAGCACAGAGCCCGATGCGGGGCTTGAACTCACGAACTGTGAGATCATGACCTGAGCTGAGATCAAGAGTTGGTTGCTTAACCGACTGTACCGCCCAGGTGCCCTGCAAGTTATTTGTAACAGCAAGATATTTTATACAACCTAAATGACAATTATAGGAAACTGTTTTAAAAATCGTGGTACATTCATACAATGGAATATCATCTAGCTGTTTGATAATAGGGAAACTTCTAATACAGAAGTGGGTCAGACACCCATTTTTAAGAAAAAAGATGTTTTAATTTAAAAAACCACACTGATAAACAAAAATAAAAGAAAACAAAGTGCTACAATATGTTACTTTTGAGTATAGGAGGGAGGTGAGAATGCACATTTATATCGCTTGTTTGTGTGAAAAGAGAAGGTAGAAGGATACACAGAATATGAGGGACAACGGTGGCATGAACCAACAACAACTGGGGTGGGGTGCGGAGTCGGGGGAGGGAGGGAGACTTTCATGTGTATCAATTAAGAGGTTACATCTATAGTCTCCCAGCCATGCGGATGCAATACCTATTAGAAACAACCTCCACCCAGAAAAATACTCTAAAATGTCACAAACAGCATTGAAGACCCATAAAGCGTGGCTGTAACGGCAGGATTTCAGACCCCAGATACCTCTGTCAGGGGCATACATGAAAGAAATGTTTCTAAATCCTGGGATGCTCCCTTAGAACTCGGAACCTCCGATCACGTCAACACCCATTTACTCTGCCTTCCTGAAGGTTCTCATTTCACTTCTGCATCAAGCTGGGTATTCTTCTGGATGTCATCAGGACCAGAACCCCCAGGATGTGAAACTTCCTCCATCGGTAAAACTTCTCTCCAAATGTAGCTGATGAGTGTTCCCATGATGAGCAAGCTGTCTACGTCTCTCTCCACTGTCTAAAAAACACTCAAGATGTAAGCAGTCAGGAGTGAGATTTCCAGCTGTCCAGATGTGAATGTGTCCTCCTTATAAACTCAGTAAATCCAGTCATATACACACACACCAGTGTTTCCCAAGAATGACCAGCTGGTGTTGGGGGTGTCCAGCAGAGGCATCATATTTGCAACAAACCAATATTTCTTTAACTTAATCTCCTCCTCAAAACTTTGGGTATTCTCTTTTTAATTTTTTTTAACATGTATTTATTTTTGAGACACAGAGAGAGACAGAGCATAAGTGGGGGAGGAGCAGAGAGAGAGGGAAACACGGAATCCGAAGCAGGCTCCAGGGTCTGCACTGTCAGCACAGAGCCCGATGTGGGGCTCGAACCCATGAACTGTAAGATCATGACCTGAGCCCAATTTGGACGCTTAACCGACTGAGCCACCCAGGCGCCCCAAAACTTTGGGTATTCTAACCCCTCACGCCTTCCTTTGGTCCTTCAGAATTCCTAGGATTTTAAATGGTTCAAGAATGGCCATCTGGATTTGCTCATCTTATCCTCCTTGTCAGTAGCCCTGACCTCATAGAGCAGCTTTCATCCTCTCTGCCAGAATACCTACCCCAAAGTCCTGTGGTGATGCTGGGTCCCCAGATCTCGAAGGGCTACCAACGGTCTCTGCATTCTCGTGGCCTTGCTGCACTTTCATTCAGTGCCCCAACAGGTGAATGCAAGCGTGGAACCCACCTTCTACCGTTACAACCTTGAGCTTGATGGGACTGCGAAGCTCTCTGCTCCATGTGAATACCAAGACTGATGACCCTAGGCCCCCAGCGTCAACCCCTAGAGACTGGTCAAGAGAACAGTTCCAACACATGCCCTGCTGTACTTAAAGTTGTCCTTTCCCCAGAACCAGCCACTTCCCCCAGAGAGTGCTGTGATCCTTGCCTCACCATGCCGCTGCCCTGATGATTTTCTTCTTTATCCATTGCCTTCCAGGTGAGTCAAAGGGCAGTTCTTGTTACAGGAGGTTTAAGAATCTTTGTCCGGAGGGCTGCAATCAGACTCAGGACAAAGACTGGAGATCACTGGACTTACAGTGGCAGCAAGACTTTGGCCTTCCCACTGTGTGTCTAACACACGTGCATGCAGGCGCGCGCGCACACACACACACACACACACACACACAAGAATTCAACAGTTATACACTCACTTATGTATTCACAAAAGTGCAGTTTCCAATAGTGTTTATATGCATTAATGCATGACATATCACTAACATCTAAAATAACTTTCTCATTTTTTCCTCCTTTTTTTTTCCTGCTTATCTTTAGATTTAGCACTGGATTGAGACATGTGGGCATCCAAAGCAGGCCAGTAAATGGACATCCCTTTAAACCATTATTCTTTAAGTGTTTAGCATGTAGTTAGAGTCTGAAATTCACATTCGGAAACCTCACATGTGCTCTGTCTTCAGCAGATCAGGAAAGCCTCATGTTAAGTCTGGGATGCACTGGGAATTAAGTATATTTTATGCAGTGGAATATCTTAGTATTATACCTATTATCACTATAATAATCTTCAAAATGTGTCTACTCTCTGCCTTGTCCAATCACATTCATCCCTTGAGTCCCAAAAAAGTGCACTTAAAATAAATAATACCGGGTATCTCCTATGTGGCACTGGCTGGGCCCTGGGGAAGGGCATCCTGGAGAGAGGTGCCATTCCTGACCTTGAACCTAGGGATAGGGAGGGAAAGGACATATATACGTAGGTAAATAGTTAGAATACAAAGTTTTACAATTTAAGAATTATATATGTGGAGTGACCACACCATGTAGTGTCCTAATCTGGGCATTTTTGAGAACAAAAAGAGAGGATTATTAACAAATAATGAGGAACATCAGACATAACCCAGGACTGTCCCAAGCCAACTGGAATGTAGGGTCATCCTTGTCATTCACGAAGTGACACATGAACTTGGAAAACAGCGTACAAATTCAGATTGAGAAGATGGCAGAAAACCTAACTAAAGAACTGCAGCTTTTCGGCTGGAATTGGAATAGATATGCTCATGGCAACAAGTGTGGGCCTTTCCTGGGAAGCGGACACAGCAGGGACATTTAGGGTGAATCCCAAGAATACATAGATGGAATATTCCAAAAAGACCTGAATGCAAGGTGTGAAGTAGGGATGGGACAGGTGGCTCAGGAGAGCCGGGTCAGATTCTGGTGGTGTAGTGTCCTGAAGGTCTTACGAGGTGTTTGGATTTAAAACTTTCAAGAGAGGGGACCTGCCAGAGACTAGTGAGCATGAGCGGGAATGGATCAATAAGGCTGGGGAGGGAATAAATTAGACAAGTTGAAGGCTGCCGTCCGTGAAGCCGGTTGGACTAGAGGTCCAAGCAGGGAATGCAAAGAGTGCAGAGTTCTGGCCTAGAAGTCTTGGCTCAGTTGACTATGAGGAAAGAGGGGAGAGATCTCTGGCCTGGTGGATGACCTTAGCGCTGCCGTTGGTTGAAGCGATGAGCATTGGAGGATCGGGTCGTTTCGGCTGACGGAGGGGGGAGCTAGCACTCCGTGTCAGGTATGCTGAACTTGGTGGTGCCGGTGGTGTCTTCTGTGCAGAGACAGAGACAAGCCGCCCCACTGCCATCCCGGGGTTTGGGGGGGTGAGGGTGGGAGGGGCCCTTTGGGAGCTACCCTCTGGTGGCATGCTAAGAGAGAGGAGTGCAGCCCAGTCCCGGGGCCTTCGGTGGTTCTAGAAACCACTGGCATGAGGATGCATGGAAGGACCATCGGGAGAACGCGCCCTGTTGCTAGGAGTTGCTGCTGGCCCCGGGCACTGCGTCTGCGCACAGCATCACAGGGAGGTGGCCGAACACCTGGGAAGGGCTGCAGCTGACAGAGCTCCGTGCAGAACAGCCACCAGGGACTACTGAGGAACGTCACCCTCCATCCACCCAGTCTGGGCTCCCTCTGTCACCATGACACAGCCACCAAGGTCTTCATCGTCAAGGGCAGATTGTTGCATTTCCCTTATGCTCTATGCCGAGGAGCAAGTGGATCTGGTGGGTTGGAGGCCTGGGCGCTGTGTAGGTCTGAGCCTGGCCTGATAGCCCAGAGATGCCCTGGCCGCCTAGATGCCTAGCTGGGGAGCTAGTCCCTAAAATGATCAAAGGTGAGACCTCTGTGTTCCCAAGGGCAGAGCAGAGGCCTCGGTGTTGTTTAGACTGGCTGCCACTGGCCTGGTCCAAGGGCTACCAGGCAGGCTAAAGTAACATAACCAGTGTCAAGGGCACAGTCCAGAGGTGGTACAGGGGGTGCCTTATTCCCTGAGATACAGAGCCAGGCCGGTCCCCGTCCTTCTGAGAGAGACAGCACATTCCTAGCCTGTTTGCTCCAGATGCTGACGTCTCCTTCGCATCTACAAGAAAGGGAATTGTGGTCCCCGGAAAACTACCAACTGAGAACCCAAACCTGGTGTGGAGACCTTGTGTCTTAGTTCAGGCTGCCATAACCAAATGCCATCAGCCGGATGGCTTAAACAGTAAACATCTATTTTCCCACAGTTCTGGAGGGTGGGAAGTCCAAGATGAAGGTGGTGGCAAATTCAGTTCCTGGTATGGCCCACTTCCTGGCTTGCAGATGGCTGCCTTCCCTCTGTGTCCTCATGGTGCAGAGAGAGAGAGAGAGAGAGAGAGAGCGAGAGCGCACATGTGCACACAGAAGAGTGCACTGGCATAGGATTGCCTGCGGGCCCCTTCCGCTTCTTACAAGGGCACTAATCCCATCATGGAGGCCCCACCCTCATGACCTCATCTAACCCTCATTACTTCCCTTGGGTCCCGCTTCCAAACACCATCACATTGGCGGCTAGGGCTTCAGCATATGACTTTCGGGGGACACAAACATTCAGTCCGTAACACTGTGACCTCCTTTTAAGCCTTATATTGTCACTTCCTCCAAGAACAAGGTGGCAGGGGCGATGGTGCTGGGGAGTGTCACAGTTCCTCCTGTGTACTCTCTCTTTAAAAAAGAACCCTAAACAGTACCATCAAGATTAATCCCTATCTTAAGTGTGTCTCTTAATTGCACCAGAACACGCTTTAAAATGGGCAAGTCTTATCCCTGGAATGTACGTTTAGGATTAGGATCAATTTTAGACATGTCATTTCTTTAGCTAAAGTAAAGGGAAAACAAATTTTACTTGATCTTCCATAAGATCTTTCCTCGGCGTCTTTTACTTCTTCTCCTGCCATCAAATTCTTACCTTGATTGAAAAGCCATGTTCAATGCAAGGCAAACTCTTTACCTCTTTGCACAGAGATTAGCGATCTCTGGGCAATGGGAGTGTTAGGTGATCTATGGGCTCACTGGAGGTGAGACCCTAGAAAAGTTGCTACACTTTCTGTTCCTTCACCTCTACAATTACAGGTCATCTCCGTTACTGATGGCTACAGAGTCTACTTGAAAAGTTCCCAATCAAAGAGTGGCAGGAACTAGGTCGCTAAGCATCAAACTAAAACTCTTAAAAATAAGTTTATCTTGTTTTGTTTCTTTTTTTTTCTTTTTATAATTTTTAAAATGTTTATTTATGTTTGAGAGAGAGAGAGAGAGACACAGAGAGTGAGCAAGGGAGGGGCAGAGAGAGAGGGAGACACAGAATCCAAAGCAGGCTCCAGGCTCTGAGCTGTGGGCTCAGAGCCCGATGTGGGGCTCGAACTCACGGAATGTGAGGTCATGACCCGAGCCGAAGTTGGACGCTCAACTGACTGAGCCACCCAGGCGCCCCAAGTTCATCTTATTTTGTACATAAAACATGTATTTAAATGAAAACAGTGTTTTATTCTTAGCATGAACAAAGAATGACAGAGTATTCATTCTCTCTTGGAGTGAGTTTTTCTGAAAGATGGGTATGCTGGCAGAATTCAATGGCCTCCACTTCCTGTTTGAGTCTCATCTTACAATTATAAAGAGGAACGCTTTTGAGAAAATATTCAAGAATGTTATTAATTTTCTCAGGATCTTCTCTCAATTCAAGGATACTCAGACCATTCTTTTTCGGAGTAGCTTTTGTCATCATTCTATTTTCTCTTCTTCCATTAACCATTGTATTTCTAACAGCACTTCATTGATCGACAGCTTTGGGTGTGGCTCAGCAGTGCTCCAACATAAACTTGATTTATTTTATGAATTCTTTCGGGAAGAGATCCAATTTTATTTTGCAACCAATTGGCATTGTGTTGGCCAGTCAGACAAAGACTGACCAACAAAAATGGTAACCCAAAGGATGAAGGTAAACACCGTGCTGAGTGAGAAGGGATGTTTGAGTGGGCACTAATTTTTAAGTGGAAATTCATTTAGTGAACATTTTCTTTTTTTTTTTAAAGTTTATTTATTTTTGAGAGAGAGAGAGAGAGAGAGAGAGAGAGAGAGAGAATCCCAAGCAGGCTCCACACTGTCAGCGCAGAATCTGCCACAGGGTTCGAACCCATGAGCTGTGAGATCGTGACCTGAGTTGAAAACAAGAGTTGGATTCTTGACCGACTGAGCCACCCAAGTGCCCCCCAAACTTCCTTTTAAAGCCGCTTTTGCTTCCTTATGCAGCATCAGAGCTCAGACACCTGGATAATTCACATTGGGATAATGAGGATCCTCTTTAGTTCCTAGGATCTGAAGTGCATTACTGCCATCCTCCATAAGTTAAGATGGTTAAGAAAGATCTTTTTTTTTAAACCAAAGAAAAGTATTAAATATAAATATTTTTCTAAGATCCAACTATAAGCAATCTTGAATGTACATGTGAATGTAAACTCCTTAAGAATTGTTTCCATCTCGATAAATCCAGAGGCAAGAACATGCAAGTTCTTAGCATAGACAAGACATTCAACAAAGTTTCATCGAATGTTCACTAAGGTAGAAGCCTGCATGGGGATTCTTCCACTAATTAGCTATGACTTTTTCTTGATAATCTTCTGATCTCTCAAAATCTCCACTGTAAAATGAAGAAATGGGACTTTATAATCCCCAGTACTTATGTAGAGCTCTAATATTCTATGATTCTATTCTCTCCAAGGTAATAGTTAGAGAAAATCACTTTTTACCAAATTTTCTGGGATCCCAGGGTAAGTCATAACTTTTGTTATTTGAAATCTTAGAAATATTAGCAGGCCAATGAATTAGTAGCATTAGAGTGAACATTTATTAATGCGTTTATTGTTTTTTAAACTTGATTTGAGAGAAGCAAATAATATTTAAACTGCATGGAATTTTATTTTCTTTTAAAAAAAAATGTATATATATTTTTTTCTTTTAGAGAGAGAGTGTGGGTCGGGGAAAGAGGCAGAGGGAGAGAGAGAGAATCCCAAGCAGGCTCCATGTTCAGTGCTGTGCCCAGTGTGGAGCTCGATCCCGCAACCCTTAGATCGTGACCTGAGCCAAAGTCAAGAGTCAGATCCTCAACGGACTGAGCCACCAAGGTGTCCTGGAATTTGATTTTTAAAACCAGAAACTGCAGGTACAAATTGGAGGATCCTAACTAATTGCAAATTCTTGTGCCTAGAGTGAAAACAGATCTCACACCAGTTCTTGAAAAGAGAATGCTGCCCAACATCAAGGTGGCTGTGCTTTTCACTGAGTAGGAAAATTTGGCACATATCCTGCACATATAAATGCACGTTGTTTTTTTTTTTTTTTTTCTTTTTAGAGAGAGAGAGGGAGGGAGGGAGAATCCCAAGCAGGCTCCACGCTCAGCGCAGACCCTGATGTGGGGCTCCATCCATGACCTGAGATGAAATCAAGAGCCAGATGCTCAACCAACTGAGCCACCCAGGTGCCCCTATAAGTGCACATTTTAAGAATTTTCCAGCAGAGGGTGTGGAGAAACGGGAACCCTCTTGCACTGTCGGTGGGAATGCAAACTGGTGCAGCCGCTCTGGAAAACAGTGTGGAGGTTCCTCAAAAAAATTAAAAATAGATCTACCCTATGACCCAGCAATAGCACTGCTAGGAATTTACCCAAGGGATACAGGAGTGCTGATGCATAGGGGCACTTGTACCCCAATGTTTGTAGCAACACTTACAACGATAGCCAAATTATGGAAAGAGTCTAAATGTCCATCAACTGATGAACGGATAAAGAAATGGTGGTTTATATACACAATGGAATACTAAGTGGCAATGAGAAAGAATGAAATATGGCCTTTTGTAGCAACGTAGATGGAACTGGAGAGTGTTACGCTAAGTGAAATAAGTCATACAGGGAAAGACAGATACCATATGTTTTCACTCTTGTGTGGATCCTGAGAAACTTAACAGAAGACCATGGGGGAGGGGAAGGGGAAAAAAAAGTTAGAGAGGGAGGGAGGCAGGCAAATCGGAAGAGACTCTTAAAAACTGAGAACAAATTGAGGGTTGATGGGGGGTGGGAGGGAGGGGAGGGTGGGTGCTGGGCATTGCGGAGGTCACCTGTTGGGATGAGCACTGGGTGTTGTATGGAAACCAATTCGAAAATAAATTTCATATTAAAAAAAAAGAATTTTCCAACATAAATACGCATGACTGCTTGCTTATCTCTGGCTGTCGTTTGTTCTGGGAGAATGGCAGATTTAACATCCGCCAGCTGCAGTGTGTTTTAGTATCTGCCCAAATGTTCAGGCCTAACTTTGAGTTTGTTTCAGCCGTGACTCTACAGAGGTGTTAAGCTATATCCAAGCAAGGATGTAATAGGAACAAAGCTTTGAAAAATCTCTCATAACCCCACTTATTTGGTGGTGTGGTTGTGTCACAGTGGATGGGCTAAGAATCCTTATCTCCCACCTGCTTGGTGGGTGTTATTGGTGCCAGAAACATTCCCTCAATGCTTGTTATTCAACCAGTGGGTCCCTGGAAGAGACGGTTTTGGGTTTTGGATATTTTCTCATACTTTGGGTACCTTGAAGCACTTTTGGAGGGAAGAATTCTATAGGCCCTATTTTTTGTTCCTTGGCAAATACTCCATTTAGTACTTGGAAACTACACATGGTTTCACCTCGTTTGAAACTCCATCAACTGGGTAGCTCTTGTCTCTTACCACCGAGATCTACAACTCCTCCAGGGCAAGAAATGGGTTTTCTACATAGGTACTGTACTCACAGCATTTCTAAAGTTGATACACATAGTCTTGTATGAGGTATTTTTTTCTTGCATTTGTCAAGGTTAAAATGTGTTTTATTGTCACATGTATACAAAGACAAATATATGAAATACCCAAGTTGGATTATTCTGTCGGGTTCTATCACTTTGGTATCCTCTCCCTCACACAGCCCTACATTAGCTTTATAAGAGACACACAACAGACTTGTTGACCTGTTCCAGAATTTTACAGAAGATTCAATCATAAATTAATACTCTTTTTTGATTCTAAAATATTTTGTTTTCAGAAAGCATCCAATGAAAATATTGTTTTGGAGGTGCTTGGATCCTCGACCCCCTAATTCCTATTTCTTAAGCAATTTTTAAGCACCTAATTGGCTACAGGAAACTGTAAAAAGTCATTACGAAGGTATGTTTCAACAGGACACTAAAAACATGTAATATAAGACAACCATATGATGGGAACATAGAAAGAGAAAAGAGAAAATAAAATATAGATCTTAAACCCAATCTATAAACTATTCCCATCAAATATGAGTCAGAGATCAGAGAAATTCTGAGTTTTTTCCCCAGAGCAAGGACATTTTGAGAAGAGCATAGGATCAAAGGCCATGGGAGTTTGTGATCCACTCCTCATGGGATTGAAGAGAAACCATCAGACCTTTTCAGGAAAATCTTTGGAAATTTGTGGGATTTCAGATATTATTTGTGTAGGGAAGATTGGTAAATTTTTTAGAGACAAAGGATGGCACTCCCGGGCATGTAATGCAGCTTTGAAGAAAGCACAGGGATCCCTAAATCAATAGTAATTCAAGTACTTCTGGAACCACACCACACACTAACGTCATTCATTCCGCCAACATTAATCGAAGACCAGCTATGTGCCAGGCTCTGTCTAGACATTTGGGTCCCTCCCCTAAATGACACCCATGTGAAGGTGGTGTCACTGGTCTCACCATATAGATGAAGATGATTGTATGGGAGGCACAGAGACATATATGACCTGGTCTTCCCCTCAGGTAGCTTTGGTACAGTTAAGAACACAACATTTACACGTATGAAGCAGCTGCTAAATAAAATATACTATAGTAAACATCAACTTTCCAAAACTGTCCAAGGTTGAGTCATTCTGGAGAAATCCATCCAGTTTTCTGGACATGTGGGAGGTTGTCTCTTAAAACATAAGACAGTAGCATTAATGAGATTAGCAATCATACTTCGCTCCAAAATACCAGTAGTTCCCTGGGGACCTATTGGAAGTATGTGTGGGACAGTTTACTTTCTACAATAAAATCCTTTGTATTTTATTGTACCTGTATTTTATGTTTTTTCTACCCCTTCCCTTGTAATTGGCTTGTCAGTACCTTTTAATTTGCTGATGATTATCTAGCATGGGCTTGAGAACAAATTAATCAATCTTACTAGGTTTGGATATAAAGTACCCGATGAGTTAACCCTAAGTAAACATTTGGATTTCTTCTTTTAGAAAAATTCTCCAGTCTTTGAATAGACTGCTCAGAGCCCCTGTCCGTCTCCCTATTTCAGAGCTTTTTATCTGATCCTTGATTTTATTCTGGAGAATTGAGAAATAGAGAGCTCTGAGTGCTAGATGGATGAGGTATTATTGTATATTAAGGCTACTAAACTGAGTATAATTGAGCATTAAAATATTACAGACATGATTTTTGAAGTGATGAATAAAAGGCAGATGACCAGTTCTAAGTAATGGTGTAAAAAGGGGTAGTAAATGTGTAGAAGTCTTGCCTCTGTAAAGTAATGACTCAGATTTTACTGGAAACACTTTAAGAATTATCAATCTTTACTTTTTTGAAGGATGATATTACAGCCAATGATGGTAAGCAATTTGTTCCCTTCTTCAAGCTCACACAGAACCAGTTCTAAAATCTGGTCATTTGACTCCTAAGTCCAGTCCTTGACATATTTAATGTCATTGGGTAAATGAATGCTTCCAATTGAACCAAAGAGAGTCTATCAAGAGTTCCAGCCTCAAGCCTTCACTCACTTGACAGAAGAAGGAGAGGAAAGAAAAGCCTGGAAGTCCATGCTTTGCCTTTTCTTGGACACTCTCCATTGAGAGAACCCATGACTGCCATTTCTGGTGGTGGCAGGGCATTGGGACCAACCATTCAGAGCTGACGTGTGCTAAGGTATTACTAGGGCTAAACAAGGAAGGGAAAGAGGAGACCTGGAGAAATGAGATGGTCATAGAAGCTGATCTGGGCCAAAAAAAAAAATGCTTATATCAGCTTTTTTGAGGTATAATTTACATTAAATGAAACCCCTCCATTAAAATTTTTTTAACATTTGATTATTATTGAGAGACAGAGCATGAGCATGGGAGGGGCAGAGAGAGGAGGAGACACAGAATCCAAAGCAGGGTCCAGGCTCTGAGCTGTCAGCACGGAGCCCGACGCAGGGCTCAAACCCACAAACCGCGAGATCATGACCTGAGTCAAAGCGGACTCCTACCTGACTGAGCCACCCAGGTGTCCCGAACCCCCTCCATTCTAAATGTACAGTTTGAAGAATTTTGGCAATGTCACATGATGACTTCCATTATTAAGGAATTTCACATTTCTCCCATCACTATTTTGTACGCCAGCAACTAATATAACGTTAAGTGTTAATTATACTTCAATTAAAAAAAAAAGAAATGTAACATTTCCATTATACCCCCTTGTGCCCCTTTGCAGTCCATCCCCTCCTTCCATTGCAATCCCAGACAATCACTGATCTGCTTCCTGCCATTCCAATTTTGTGTTTTCTAGAATTTCATATAAATGGAATCATATGGTACAGAATCTTACATTAATGTGTTAATGTGGTGAATTATATGGATTGATTTTTCAAATATTAGACTGACATCACATTCCTGGGATAAACAATACTTGCTTATCATTTATTATTATCCTTACTGACTGATGGATTTGACTTGTTAATATTTTGCTGAGCATTTTGTATCTCTGTTCATGAGGGATATTGGTCTACAGTGTCCTTGTCATGTCATGTAATGTAATGTAATATAATGTAATGTAATGTGATGTAATGTCTTGTAATGCTCTTGCCTTATCTTGATAACAGAGTGATGTTGGCCTCGTAGCATTTTGAATTCTATTTTTTATTTTTTTATTTTATTTAAAAAAAAATTTTTTTTTAACGTTTATTTATTTTTGAGACAGGGAGAGACAGAGCATGAACGGGGGAGGGTCAGAGAGAGACGGAGACACAGAATTGGAAGCAGGCTCCAGGCTCGGAGCTGTCAGTACAAAGCCCGACGTGGGGCTCGAACTCACAGACCGCGAGATCATGACCTGAGCCGAAGTTGGACGCTTAACCGACTGAGCCACCCAGGCGCCCCTTGAATTCTATTTTTTAGAAAAGTCTGTATAGACTTGGTTTTATTTCCTCCTTAACTGTTTCATAGAATTCAGTGAAATCCTTTGGGCCTGGAGTTTTCTTTGTGAAAGTGCTTTTGATAATGAATTAAATTTATTTAATGGATGTGGGCTATTCATATTATTATGAATGTTATGTTAAGAGCTGGATTTTGTTTTAATACTTTCAAAAGTGTCTGACCTTAACTGAGGTTACATTAATGTGAAGTTACTTGTAGGTCTGCTTGATCCTTTTGAGGTTTGCCTGTTTTTGTTTTTGTTTTTGTTTTTGTTTTTGTCTTTGTTTCTTCCTAGGGTAGATTTTTCCTAGGACAAATTTACTAAACTACTAAAGCACGGTTCTTTCTAAAGACCCTACTCCGGGCTCAGTGATGTGCTGGTGAATATTTACCAACTGGTTCTCTAAGAAAAATAAAAACCCAATTGACGGTGTTTGTTTACTTCCTATTACAGCCAGCTTCAATCTGCCAATGTGACACCAAACAGCTCTCAAAATCCCTGAGATGTAACAATCAGCTGTCTCAAGTTTGTACAAGCCCAGGGTAGCACAGCACTGCTGATGCTCGCGTATTAGGAGGTCTCTCCCCGCCCCCGACTGGTCAAAGCAGGGACGATCTCTAGCTTTGCCTACGCTCTAGAAATTGTTTCTGTCAGCTGCTTTCTGGCGATTCTTTTCCCATCCACGTGGCATCACGGTTCACTCACGTGCAGCTAGGTATTCAGCCAACGACTCAGGGAAACTCCTCTGGGTATCCCAGAGCTTTCTTCACTCTCTCTCTTTGTTCAGCTCCCTTCCAGTTATTGGAGATGCAGATATGACTAGTAGACGGTTCCTACAATTTAGATTCAAACGTAGACCTATAAACAGATAGTATTGGTATGATGTGGCAAGTGATATGATAGAAGAACGCAGAGGCTGTCTTGGGAACTCAGACAGTGAACAAAGAGACAGACACCTGGCTCAGCTCGGGGAGGGGGGGCGGACAGGAAAGCATTCTGGTCTTCAATGATGAGGACACTGTCTGCACCTTCAATGCTGCATCCAAAATGCAAAGATATTGGTGCTTTGCAGTTTGCCTTTATCATCCTGAGGAAGTTTCTCCTTGTCTTCGGGAAAAACCTGAATCTAGGGGAGATTCCTCCCAGATTTTAGTATTAGAGTGTTACTAAGTGTCCATTTTCATTTTTAGTTTTCTGAATCTCTTTGCATATGTTAATGGGAAATTGACAGAATTAGATACTGTGTCCGATTACTAAGTCACTATCATTGTACTAAGATTATGCTTCTAAGGACTGGGTTTTCTGATTTTATGATTTTGGATGCTGTGTCAACACAATGTAAACAAAATAGTCTTTAAAAAAAAAAACCCAAGGGTTGCTGGAGGGGTTGTGGGAGGGGGTATGGGCTAAATGGGTAAGGGGCATTAAGGAATCTACTCCTGAAATCATTGTTTCACTATATGCTAATTTGGATGTAAATTAAAAAAAAAAAAAAACCTAAACACAGTGATTTCCAATATTTTTTTTACCACCAATGACCCCTTTTATTTTTTCTCCCTTGTATAAACCAGGTGTTAAGAGACATCTCAGAAATAAGGGGTGCCTGAGTGGCTCAGTCGGTTAGGCGTCCAACTTCGGCTCAGGTCATGATCTCACGGTCTGTGAGTTCGAGCCCCACGTCGGGCTTTGTACTGACAGCTCCGAGCCTGGAGCCTGCTTCCAATTCTGTGTCTCCGTCTCTCTCTGCCCCTCCCCTGCTCATGCTCTGTCTCTCTCTGTCTCTCAATAATAAATAAACATTTAAAAAAAAAAGACATCTTAGAAATAAACTAATAATGACTAAAAATTAGGTTGAGACACATACCATTGCCAAGTAGAATTTCCGATTAGTGTAAAATATTTTATTGGACTTCATATAATTTAGCTAAAAGCAAGAAATCATAAGAAGCACTCACTGAGCGTTTACCGTATGCCAGACCCTGCCCTAAAGGCCTACCCTGCAGCAACTCGGGTAAGCCTCACAACAGTCCTAGAAGGTACGTACTGCTGTCATCCTTATTTTACTGATGAAGAAACCGAGGTTCAGAAAGGTTGAATAAATTGGACAAGGTTTCAGAGCAAGCATGCCGAATTGCAGGCAGTCTGGCTCCAGACTATAAAATCTTAATCTTCAGGATGCATAGGTGATGCTTGAATTAGACCATTGGTTGCTTGAGTTTAAACGGATGATTTCTGTTAGATTTTATGAAACCAGGCAAGCAGCACATAGACATCTATTACTAACTCTGGGGACATGGAAGCAAAAGCCGCTGCTCTAAGCTTAGAACACTGGTCAGTATCCTGAACTTTGCATTAAATAAATGTTGCCCAGTCCACCTCACCCTTAGAGAGCCCAAAGGATGCCAAGACGTGGTCAGACACAACCACGATAGGTAACCCGGTAACACACAGAAATGAGGGCAGCCTTCCCCAGTGTGCTTGTAACCTAACCAGAGTCTCCTTTTTAAAAACTGGGCTTATTTAAAAGAGGAACATCTCATCCAATGGTCTGTTCTCCTGCAAATATGTATTCAGGGACATTTGAAGTTATTCTATTTACCGAATCGTTACTAATGGCTACTTTGGACCTATGACAGCTGCACGTGTAAATATGGCTCTTAGATCTTTCTCAAGGTAGGATACTGGTCCAGCAGACCGTAGCAGCTTCTTCAGAGAACAGGATTTCCTTGAAGCAAAATCTGTTGAGTACCAGACCGTGCTCCGAGTGCTTTAGGGCTTTCTTATTGCGGCTCTCATGCTGCTTTCCTTAGAGCTGAATGTCAAGATTTATCAGGAAATTTGGGTACCGCTAAGATCTGCGTATCAATCAACATGAAAGCCAAACACTGATTTTTTAAAAATGAAAACAGGGTCAGCGTGACTCTTCATGGACAATAAATAGATAAAGGGCAAGGAGAAGTATTTAAAAGAGGGTTTGTGCAGCCAAGCCCAATACATTGGGTAGCAAAGTTCTGATAATACGGATTACTAGATAGTAAAATAGAACTTGCTGATCTTATCCAGACGGAACACAGATAGTATTCCAGTATATGACAGCATGTTGAGAAATGATTAACTTGACCGGTAAACACTCCTCTGTGATCCGATGTCATACAAAGAATCTCCTGCTCATCTGCTTTGCCTGTGGCAATTCAGCACAGCTTACGAGACCCTGTTCAGCTCCTGTTTTAGTTTCCAAGGGCTGCTTGAACAAAGCGCCCACACTGGGTGGATTAAGACAATAGAAATCGGCCTCACGGTTCCGGAGGCCAGAGCTCTAAGATTAAGGTGTCGGCTGGCTATGCTCCCTGTGAAATCTGTGGGGGAAGACCCTTCCTTGCCTCTTCCTAGCTTCATGGTTGCCAGCAGTCTTCCTCATCTCATGGTATTTCTGTTCGTGTGTGTGTGTGTGTGTGTGTGTGTGTGTGTGTGTTGTCTTCAAGTAGCATTCTCCCTGTGTTTCTCTCTGCCCTTCTTTGTAAAAAAATTTTTTTTAAGTTTATTTATTTATTTTGAGAGAGAGAGAGAGAGACAGAGCACAAGTGGGATAGGGGCAGAGACAGAAGGAGGAAGAATTCCAGGCAGGCTCCACACTCTCAGTGCAGAACCTACCTGGGGCTCAAACTCATGAACCGTGAGATCATGACCTGAGCTGAGACCAAGAGTTGGCCACTGAGCCACCCAGGCGCCCCTCTCTCTGCCCTCCTTATGAGGATAGTGATCACGGTGGATTAAAAGGGCCCACCCTTACCCAGTGTGACCTTATTTTAACTAATTACCTCTGCAAAGGCTCTCTTTCCAGATCAGATCACATGTGATGTCTTGGGGGTAGGACTTCAATGTATCTTTTTGGGGGACAGAATTCAACCCCTAATCGCTCCCGTCTCTTCAAGGGGACTTCCTAAGTCACTCTTTGATCTTTGTTTTTGTTTTTGTTTCTTTTTACAACTTGTAGGTCTCTAGCTACTCATTTGTACTGTACCAAATCTCTGTTCCTTACTCCATGCTGTCTCGTATTATCAGCTTTTATTGACTGCTCTATATCTTACCTCCCTGATTGTATTTGTAAACTCTTTGACTGGTAAAGAATTCATCCCCAACCTTATATCCACAGAGCACCGAAGCAGTGAGTTGAGGTGAACAGCTCCTTCTACTCCTCGAGCAATTTTATACTTCTCAAAATTCTTTCACACACATAGAAAATATCCCTGTGCAACGGATTGGATCACTGGCATTATCCTAATTTCATGTCCAATAGAATTCAGGGTCAGAGAGGTGAAGCAACAGATCCAGTTAATGAGATCTGTGGCTTGGAATGTCTCCTCCGTCTCCTCATTCCCCGTAACGTGATTGTCAGTGAGTTGAGACTCCTCTGGAAAAAACGCCCTCCCTGCTGGGAAGGCCAAGCAAGTGAGAGGAGAGAGAGAAGAAAACGCATATGAGTCTAAATCCTCCTCTTCACCAGCACCAGCAGGCTGTAAGAAAGTCACCGGGCCACCCAAGCATCCTTCTGTGTCCTCGATCGGTGGTCACACAAAAATGTAAAGTCTCCACTTTCCTTACACTTCTGACCCCACTCCCTATTCTCTCAGGCCAAGACCGCTGCTCCTTCCCTGGCTTTTGTCCTAATAGAAAGTATCGGGTAGAAACTCCTTCCCCGTCTTTCTGCCCACCTGACAAACGGCTAGAAGTGGGGAGGGAAGGAAGGGCGGTCTGTGAGCAGGGACAGAAATCAATGGCTTCCTGAGCAAGGAGGCGCAGCTGCTGGAGAGACGGCAGCCTCTGTGTGCCCAAGTGTCAGGGTCCCCGGGCTCCAGCCCCTGTAACGGAGGGACGGAGGGGTGTAGATGGAGGAACCCCTGATTGGGAATGGGCTCTCACACTGGGAAAGCCTGCTGTGGACACCTGTTTCCACTGTCTTCCTTTCTTTCCCGGGACTCACAAAGGAGAGCTTGGGAAGTCATAATCGGCTTACAGAAAATGAAAGAGGTCCCCTCTGGTGGGAAGGGGAGGGGAGAGAAAGAGAGGGAAAGGAGAGAGTGGGCAGGGGAGAAGGGAGAGGAGAAAGAGGTCAGAAAGAAAGGGATAATGAGAAAACCTAAGGAGAAAAACAGAACAGCTTTTCTCTGAGAAGCGGCTAGCAGACAGGTTAACCGTGAGACGATGCTTGCTACTTCAAATGGATGCATTATAACCAGAATTTTACAGATGCATTGATTTTTACAGCACATCTGAATTAAAAAAAAAAATTCTGAATCCCTCCTCAATACTTCTGGCTCAAGACTTCCTCTCTGTTCCTGGAGGCTAGACGTCACCTCGAAGTACTAGTAAGGTGACTTAATCTGAGAGAGAGGGAAAGAGAGAAATAGAAAGTAATTGAGAGAAATGATACCAACGATAATGGAACAGCTTCAGTTGAAAGACCTTCCATGGTACAATCTGTCTGCAGGGACCAGGAGTGCAAAGAACAGTTAAGTTCTTGGGGACTGTGTGACAGGCCAGGTGGGTGGCCGAGGCCCTTAGAAGAGTACTAAAACCCTAAGTAAAAAGATTAAGTAAAGGAGCACCTGGGTGGCTCGGCTGAGTGTCTGACTTCAGCTCAGATCACGATCTCGCGGTTTGGAAGTTCGAGCCCTGCGTTAGGCTCACTGCTGTCAGCCTGTCAGCGCAGAGCCCGCTTCGGATCCTCTGTCCCTGTCTTTCCGCCCCTAGCCCTGCTTGTGCTCTCCTAAAGTAATAATAATAATAATAAGACAAGTAAAGAAAAAAGTCTAGTAGAAGAGCACGATGTATGTGCATGCCGTGTGACTCTGTCTGCCCTGGACCCCCCCCCCCCCCCCCCCCAGTCCTCACGCTCTCAGACCTGGGTGCCAGCTACAATCCAGGAAGGATCTCTCAGCAGGACCAGGGCCGGAGCCTCCACTGCTCTGGGTCAGATATCATCTGAGGATCCCCATTCCCAAGTGAACAGGGAGTCTTGGAAAAAAAAAAAAAAAGATGTTGCAAGTCTTGAGGATTCCGGGAGGCTTAGAACTCTAAAAGTAATGAGGGACTCAGGCCATGTGTCCCTGTGCTGTGCTACGATGATCAAACAGATCAGAGTTAATAAAAGGTTACTGGAAAAGCCAGTAGAGGGCTGGAGCTCAGGAGGCCTGAGTGCGACCCCGCCTCTTCTCTAAACACAACACTTTCCTGTGTATGTTTCCCCTGCTGCAAAGTGAAACATGTTCTCTTGTGCTTTAAAGGCAGTGCTTCTCAGACTAACGAGTCAACCTGGAATTTCGTTAATGGGAAGGTTCTGATCGAGTGGTTGGGGTGGGGCGAGGGCTTGAGATTCTGCATTTATAATAAGATCTCAGGCTGCCAGGGGACTTTGTGACAACCTCTGCCTGAATTAGGAAAAGGTGCTCTCAGATGCAGCCCTGAAGTTGCCTTTGCAAAAAGAATCCTTTCCTGCACCCAGTAGTGATAGGCAGGCTGGATTTCAGCCTGTGCACTCTTTCAGATGGTGCCTTTGAGGAATGCACAAGCTGTCCAGCTGTACAGGGCACTCCTGACCGGGCAGGCAGTTTTCTCCTGGTCGGCCCTGCGTGTGATCCATCAGAGACGGTCTGCTACTCTCTCTCCCTCATGGCACAACTCAGCCCAGCCAATTCTCTCATTCTCACCTAGGAATCCCTGTTTTTCTTCAGAGACTGCCAGAATGACATGTGGGCATGAACTGATTTCTGCTCTACTTAAGAAGAGAGCTTGGCGTCTGGTTCCTCATCCTCCAACGTATCCTTACTGAGCCTGGAGCTCTAAGTAGGGGCTGTCTTGTTCCCTAGCCACTGCTTCTGCTGGAATCCTTACATTTGGACTTTTATTAATCCAGGATCTAAACAATGAAGCTCCTGTATCTACTCTCAGTACGTGATTATTACCTGGTTTGCTCAAATCTTTTGTTTCTCGTCAAATATTACATCCTTTTATAGGGGATCAGACATAAAGGCAAAGAGCCAAGGGCCTGAAACTTCACTCGGCTGTATGTTTACCTTGGATCACGGGGTACAGCGCAGTGCTGGCTCTGAGGTTTTCCTGGCCACACCTCCCCCCGGGCTCCCTTGTTCTGTGTTTCTATCACCGAAGGGAAACCCAAAAGATGTGTTTGTCTACCCAGAGTTGCTGAACTCTTTCCTTTACAGAAGCTTAAGGTCAAGGCTGGGAGAGCCGGGGAAGCAGTTAGGAGACTTGCCCCAGCAAAATCGAGCTCAGCTGTCCCGGGCTTTCTTCAAAGGGTTTGGAGCTGGCTAGTCACATATCTTTTGAAAAGAAACTTTCAGCCAAGGACAGAAAATTCTGGTTTCTCTAAATAGCAGATTAAAAAGGAGCAACAACATAGAATACAAAGATCCCTGGACTAGTAATCTGGAGGTTTTTCTGTTAACTAATTCTATTAACTAAGGCTGCTTGCCTTGATTTCTCTCAGTTAAACCTATACAAAGAACCAATAGAGCTAAATGTGCAAGATTCTTTCTAGTCTTCACGTGATGAGTTTAGTGGCTTTAGCAGTGTATTTTCTTGTCTGCTGAGCTAAATTTATGAAGTTAAAAAAATGCTGTAAACGGTGGAGTTGACTTGTCCTCTAAATACAATTACATTGTATTTTAATTCAGAGATAGTGACCTGTGGGCTTTTACCAGTTTTGATTCCATTGTTTTTCAGCCCCCACCCCCAATTTAGATATTGCCTCCTTATCTGTAATAAAAGACAAACAGTCCAAGGGGTGGGGGGGGGACAGGAAAGGATACAAACGGGCTGCTGACAGAAAGGAAAATACAAAAGTCTCTTAAATACATGAAAAGATGTTTGATTTCACTCACAATGAGATAATTGCACCTAAAACTACTCTGAGTTATCATTTATCACCTATCCGATTGGCAGAGATCAGAAAGTTTGACCATACAACCTAAATTATCTATCATCAGGGACCGTGTAAATAAATTATGGTACATCAGCACTATGCGAAGTGAGGGAGGCCGTGTTCACAGTGTGGAAGGCTCTGGTGTGCTGCACAAGGTGTCCGTGCCTCTCCAAAGGAGCCCCCTCTCCTCTCCTTCCACTTTCCCTCCGCGTCTGCCACGGTGGTATAGACTGGAGCGCTTTTAAACACGCACCTGCTGCATGTTCTTTAGTCTCTCCCAGTCACACTGAGAAGCCCTCAGTGCAGCTAATGTAGCTTGCTGTGTTAAGACTGCCCCTATATCTTGAGTGAGTGTGGGGATAGGAAAAACTTAAGTGGTCCTGTTATTCCAGAAAGAGCTCCAGAGCTCAATTTGTTAATCAGAGGGGAGCAGAGATTTAATAAGAAGAATACATCTCATTGATAGAAATGCTGGGAACTGGGGGAGCCCGGGTGGCTCAGTCTGTTACTTCGGCTCAGGTCATGATCTCACGGTTCGTTGGTTTGAGCCCCGAGTCGGGCTCTGTGCTGATAGCTTACAGCCTGGAGCCTACTTTGGATTCTGTGTGTGTGTGTGTGTGTGTGTGTCTCCCCCTCTCCTGTTTTGTGCTTTCTCTTTCTGTGTCTCAAAAATAAATAAACATGACAGAAAGAAAGAAAGGAAGGAAGGAAGGAAGGAAGGAAAGAAAGAAAGAAGGAAGGAAGAAAGAAAGAAAAAGAAAGAAAGAAAGAAAGAGAAAGAAAGAAAGAAAGAAAGAAAGAAGGAAAGAAAGAAAGACTGGGCATATATTACAAGGAAACTGTGAGTCAGAATGTAGAACTTTTTGGGTCAGCCGAAATGGAGAAGAGAGTTAATTCCCTTTCATTATGAACCCCGATAAGTGCCCATGGCTGGCCATTGCTCTGCCCAGGTGCCCCAAGCCTGGTGGTTCTCTGAGATGCTCTTGGAACGGCTTGCTTTTGCTTCCAGTGGTTTGGCCTGCGACTTCTTTGCTTTGCTTTTTCTGATCACACAATCTCATTTAAAACAAAATTATTTCCAGCGCTATTATTTCTATTCAATAGTCTCCCCCCTGCTCACCAACTTTTCTGACCTTTCAAAGAGCTGTGGGAGGGAAGAGGGTTATCACTGAAAGAAGTTTTTCCGGCATAATTGTGCATCTTCGGAGTTCACCATACAGGTGGCCAGAGGGACAGGACGCTGAGGTGCTGCCTTTCCCGGCTCCCTCTCTGCCAGGCGGCTGCATCCCTCTCTGGAAGGCATCGCCCTGTTTGCAGACCTCTCCATTAAGCTGCCAGCACCCGCTCCCTCCACTTTCCCTTTAGGCGCTGCCTAGTGAGGGCCACCCTCTGGGCTCCTGCTCCCTGCGGGTGAGTCCTTCTGGCTTTCCTGAATCCCCCTCACTCCCTCGTAAACAGTTCTTTACCAAACTCTCAAATTACCCCTCTTGAGAGTGCCTCATGCTTCCTGCCAAGCCCCCCGCTTGATACAGACTCTACGTAGAAGGCAAAGAATTATAAGATTGAAACATTCGTAAGATTTTTGGTGCAAATGGTTTTCTTTAAAGCAAAGTCAATTATATTACCCAGACTGAACAGGGTTGGAGGAAATATTTTATTTCTGTCTGGAAACCACGAGGTAGAGGTTAAAGAGATTCAAGGCCATTCGTTCACACATTTGTTGTGCAAAGCACTTCTTTGGCCCCTGTCATGCTATGAGCTCTGATTAGATCTCTGGGTATATAAAAGGAGTAACATGCAAGGTGTCTGCCCACCATGTGTTTCCAAACTATTGGTGTAATCAAGGCAGAAAGAAAGAAAACAAGGCAATGTATGAGCTCATCTACAGATGAGATCCCCGTGGTGAACTAGTCCAGGCAGTCCGTGTATTATGCCATGAGGTTTATCTAAGGCAGGGCTATGGCTGATTGAAACTTTTCATAAATATACAAGAACTCATCGGCATTTGAATCATAAAAGCTTTCTGTGTTATTTTAACCAAACAGCAGCCACAGTTACTCTGTAATCACAGGTGTGATGTACAACGTAATGGGAGGGTCTGGAGCCACAAAGAGGGGGTTGACCTCCCACCACGCTGGAGAATCCCGCTGCAGTAGCTCCTGGCGTGGGGCAGCTCTTTTTCTGGCTCCAGTGGGGCACCTGGTGGCACGGCCTCTTAGAACTACACCTCCCTGTGGGGATGCATCACTGAGGGGACCTTCCTGTCCCCCCTCAGGGCTTCAGAAATATATGTGTCTCTCGAGACCAGTCTAAGAGCAAGAGAGCAGAAGCAAGGACAAATGCCTTCCTGAAGGTCACAGTCGTGGCCAAACGCCCACGCTCCTTTGTGGCGGTCTTTCTAATTAGAATCCCGCTTATGGATGCCTGGGTGGCTTGGTCAGTTAAGTGTCTGACTTTGGCTCAAGTCATGATCTCGCGGTTTGTGAGTTCGAGCCCGGCGGCCGCCTCACCGCTGTCAGCACAGAGCCCGCTTCAGATCCTCTGTCTTCCCTCTCTCTCTGCCCCTCCATCGCTTGCAGTCTCTCTCTTTCAAAACTAAACAAATTAATTAAAACATTAAAATTAAAAAAAATAAGAATCCTGTTTGTTTTCTTCTGAGAGCTCTTCTCAAGACTGCAGAGAACTCCTGTCATTTCCTCAGAGACTTTCTGAAGACTGTTGGCCTTTCAGATGTAACAACAACATCCAGGAGGAAAGTGGAATTCAGAGATCCCACAAATGGCTCCAGATGTGACTGACACCAGCCGAGCGGATGACAGTCAGTTCTTAGAGAACCTTCTCTGCCTGTACGTATGTCCCTGAATCCATGTGTGACAGCTTTGGGCATTCTCCATGACCTCAACAGGGCCCCTCACAGCTTGGCTCACAAGATCTAATTGGGAGACAGAGTATCAAAAAATATTTACTGGGCGCCTCTGAAAGAGGGGTTATGTCTTCCTCCCATACATAAAATTGTAGGGTTTTAGAGCAATACCATTATACAGGGACTGAAACTTCATTTCGCAGAAAGTTTAGGCTCAGAGAAGCTAAGTCAGTGCTGACCAATTTTTTTTTTTTAATGTTTATTTATTTTTGAAGGAGAGAGGGAGACAGAGTGTGAGCAGGGGAGGGGCAGAGAGAGAGAGGGAGACACAGAATCCGAAGCAGGCTCCAGGCTCCGAGCCGACAGCACAGAGCCCGACGCGGGGCTTGAACTCACCAACCCCGAGATCACGACCTGAGCCGAAGTCAAACGCTTAACCGACTGAGCCACCCAGGGGCCCCAGTGCTGACCAAATTTTAATGTGCACACCACTCACCTGCAGATTTGTTAAAATGCAGGATCTGATTCATTGAGTCTGTGTCAACGCCTGAGATTCTTCATTTCTAACAAGTCCCCAGATAACGGCCAGGCTGATGGTCAAGAGCCACGGTTGGATTAGCAAGGGTTGCATTTCCTGCCTAAGGGAAAGAAGTGGACAGAAGTAGGACCACATTTCCTGACTCTCACTCTACATGGTCTTTCCCTCAAGGGGCAAGAGCTGGAGTTCTCCCCCTCACCCCCCACAAACAGGACCATGAACATTAAAATGGGGGGTGGGTGGAAAGAAAGAGAAGGTACAGCTGCCTTCGCAGTAACAGGCATGGCAGATAAGAACTCTCTAGAAAAGAGATCTGAATAGGGAGGGAGAAGAGAATATGAAGAGATGAGTATGGAATTATTGAGGCTATTCTGGATTCAGCACCCACCCAGCCCATTTAGCTTACTTTTGTTATGGCCCAGAAAATGATGCCTCCAAGTTAGCTGGTTGACATTGTACAATGCTGTCCTCAAACAGGAGGATAAAAATAAATTCCCATCTCATTTTTTGAAAAAAGAAATTGCTGCTTTAAAATTTAAAATATTGGTGGGGGTGCCTGGGTGGCTCAGTCAGTTAAACAGCCGACTTCAGCTCAGGTCATGAGCTCACTGTCCATGAGTTCAAGCCCCGCGTCAGGCTCTGTGCTGACAGCTCAGAGCCTGGAGCCTGTTTCAGATTCTGTGTCTCCCTCTCTCTGACCCTCCCCCGTTCATGCTCTGTCTCTCTCTGTCTCAAAAATAAATAAACATTAAGAAAAAAAAAATTAAAAAAAAATTTTTAAATATTGGAGCGTCAGTAAAGCATCCGACTTTGGCTTAGGTCATGATCTCACAGTTCATGGGTTCGAGCCCCGCATCAGGGTCTATGCTGACAGCTCAGAGCCTGGAGTCTGCTTCGGGTTCTGTCTCTCCTTCTGCCCCTTCCCTGCTCGTGCTCTGTCTCTGTCTCTCAAAAATAAATAAACGTTAACATTTTTTAACTTAGAATATGTATCTTATTTTTTTAAAATTATTTTTAAGTAATCTCCACGTCCAAAGTGGGGCTTGAATTCATGACCCTGAGATCAAGAGTCATGTGCTCTATGACTGAGCTGGTCAGGTACCCCTAGAATATGTATCTTATAGGAGTAAACCTTACAATTAGCTGTTTCTCTATTGGTCACAAATATGCACTATAAAGTCCCACAAAAATATACATAAAATAGAAACTGATGTAGGGGCACCTGGGTGGCTCAGTTGGTTAAGCATCTGACTTTGGCTCAGGTCATGATCTTGTGGTTCGTGAATTCGAGCCCCATATCTGGCTCTCTGCTGTCAGTGCAGTGCCCGCTTCAGATCCTCTGTCTCCTTCTCTCTCAGCCCCTCGCCCTGCCTCTCTCTCTCTCAAAAATAAATAACAAACATTTAAAAAAAAGAAATTGTTGTAAAAACTTTTATGTCAAGTAGAATCTTTGCAGTATCACTAATCAAATCATGATGCATACCAATAAAATAAGGGCATAGAATGTGCCACGAAAAATGAAAAAATTGGAAAAAGAACATGCTCTTGGGACCTAAAAAAATGTGGTTTCAGAAATTAAAATATCAGTGGAAAGAGATGGGAAAAAAGGGGATCAAGTAAGAATGTTCAACATCAGATTAATAGGAATTTAGTCGAAGTATTTAAAGAAGAAAAATTTCCAGAGGAGAAATGAAGTATGAGCCTTCCAAATGCAAGAGTGTGCCCAGAGCTGAATAGGACATATGACTAGAGACCTCACTTGATGCATCACTGGGCAATTTCACAGCACAAAGATGGTAATGAACCGCTATTGAGAAAAAAAAAAAGCTGAAAAATCAGATCAGTATCAGAATTTTTATCTGCAACTTCTTGCTAGCAGTAATCAATGTTAGAAAACAGTGGGTCCAAGTATCCAAAGCTCAGGGGGAAAATATATTTGTTGTTAGAATTTTATACCTAGTCAAACTATCAGTAAATGCAGGAGCAAAATTAAAATCGCTTTCAGACAGAAGAGGAGTTTCTGAGATAATTTCTGTCCAGAAGACAATATGGAATCCAAGAAATGGTGTCTCTCACTCAGGAGCTCAATAAAGAGATCCGAGGATGATTTTTGTGCAGCAGTATAAAATTAAACCTGTCAAATTAGAATCAAAGTCAGTGAGCTTTAAAAAGAAAGTCTTCAGGAAGAATGGAATCCAAGCAATAGATAAGAGCAGAGGTCAGCAAACTTCCTCTGTAAGGACCAGATTGTAAGTACTTTAGGTGGAACTGGGACTAGGGTGAGGCAGGCACCTTCTTTGGGTACAAAATTTGCCAAAAATCTCAGTCATCTAGATAAGTAATATTTATGCAATATTTTGTAAAAATCTGCATTAATGCAAAAAAAACTATGATGAGCAAAATATTAAGATTTTATTTTTACTTTTTTATTTTTAGAGAGGGAGAGAGAGAGAGTGTGTGTGTGGAAGAAAGGCAGAGGGAAAGAGAGAGAGACTCTTAACCAGGCCCCATGCTCAGTGCAGAGCCTGAGGTGTGGCTCAATCCCATGACCCGGGATCATGACCTGAGCTGAAATTAAGAGTCAGACGCTCAACTAGGTGCCCTAAAATATTAAAATTTTAAATAAAGACAGGATCCAACCCTGCCTTTGCATGAGCCTGTCTCATTCTAATCCTGACCCTGGTTCCAATAAAACTTTACAAAAACATGCCATAATTTGCCAATTTTATTTTTTATGTATTGTGTTAAAAAAAAATAGCACAGAGCTTTTTCGCTTCTTTAAATTTTGTACCCCAAATGAGTACCTCATCTGTTTCACCCTGTATAGCCTCTACCCCTTTCCCTCCTCCTTCTACAACCCTTTAAAAATGTAAAAGCCACCATTAGCTCTTAGGTGCTGCAAAAAACGAGTTACAGGCTGAAGTTGGACTGTGGGTTGACCCCTGGGTAAGTGTATGAAACTGGAAAATGCTAGAGACGTAGTGACAAAGGTGTGAGTTTGCTCTCCCAACCAAGAAACAGAAAGAGATTTTAAAACATTAGAAAAACAAGACAAAACCCAAAACAAAACTATCCAAAGTGGTTGTGGTCTACCTGTGAAACAGACTAAACTGAGGCATGACTTTGAACCTTTGGTGAGTGTAAAAGAGCACAACCCATGTAAACAGGCCACCAGGAAGAGTCTTGTGTGTAACACAGGGATAGTATAGGATGCTTTAAAGATAGTAGAGGGAAGCACAGCATCCTGTCTGCACTTACTATTTTACATAAGAAGTAGTGACAAGGATTTTACAGAATTACGAAAAACATGTCTACTTAGACCCAGGAGATATAATGAGTCTTGAGAGGGATAAAATAAATCCTCACAAAAACATACTGTAGTAAAGGTACGGATCAAGGCTGATAGAGATAACATCTTAAAAGCATCAAGAGAAAAAGACATGTCTTGATCTCGGGGTCATGAGTTTGAGCCCAATGTTGGGTGTAGAGATTACTTAAATAAAAATTTTCAGGATGCCTGGGGGGCTCAGTTAATTAAGCATCCAACTCTTGATTTCGGCTCAGGTCATGATCTCATGGTTCACAAGTTTGAGCCCCACATCAGGCTCTGCACTGACAGTGGTGGGCCTGCTTAGGATTCTCTGTCTTCTCTAAAGAGTTCTCTCTCTGTCTCTCTCTCTCTCAAAAATAAATAAATAAACTTTTAAAACATATTAAGCGTTAAAAAACTTTTTTTAAAGTTAAAAAAAAGACATATCCTTTATGAAGAAATGAGAATTAGACCAACCATAGACTTTTCAACAATAAAGGGTGAAGATGAATAATAAGTCAACAAAGGAAAATACGCGTGAGCACAGAATTCTACACTCAAACTACCATCCAAGGTTCAGAGTAAATGAAGATGTTTCCAGAAAAATAAAGTGAGAGTGTTTACCCCTCCCAGAACCCTCTGAAAGAATTACTAAAGAGTGAACTCAGGAGAGAATTATATATAATTGGGAGATAAAAACTGTAGAAGAAATGGTGAAAAATGATAAGCCATAATCATTTAAGAATCATATATGATTCTTATATATGATACACATATATATTCTTATATATGATACATATAAGATTATGTATCATATAAGAACACATAAGAACATATAAGAACACATTTGTTCTTTAGAATAAATGAATTGACACCACGGCTATAAAAACAATCAAACTAGAACATTAGACAACAATAACGTGAATGTGTAAGGTGGGGAATGAAGGCATTCTAAAGTCCACGATCCTGCAATATATTACAACAACAGCCTTGGTTTTCCAGCCGGTGCACCCCGTTGCCTTGACTAATCAGAAGGCAGAAGGCAGGGAACCCCAACGATGTAGCCCACACAGGTGAGGTCTTTGCTCACCACCACACCTGGCAGCGACATTGAATGAGAATAAAAAGGATGACAAAGGAAACAGACAGCATGATACCATGGAAATCTCAACCTGGCTGGGTGATCTAGGACGTCTCAATCACACATCTGGTGGTTGGTGCTGGCTGTTGGCGGGCTGATCGGGGTGGGGGTGGGGGCTCACTGGGGGACGGTCTCTGCTCTGCCCCATCTGCTATCCTCGAGCAGGCAGACCAGCCTTCTTTGTGTGGTGGTCTCAGGGCAGCTTTCCAAGGGAGTGGGAGAAAGAAGCAGCAAGGGCCCCTGAGTCTAGGCTTAGAAGTCACATGGTGTCACCTCTGCCACACTCTCTTGGTCACAAAGTCATTCTGGAGTCACGGGGTGGAGAAGTGGCCTTCACCCCTTGATAACAGGAGGGGCAGAGTCACAGTGCCAGGGGACGTTGTGTAATAAGGATGTGTCTATTTTTTGTAGTCTCCCTCAATGTACACACTCAACGGATCTTCCCCCTAAAAACATACCCAGTCCGTGGTCTTCTCCACCTAAATTGGTGATGATTTGAGCTCTCTGGTTGCTCAGGAGAAAAAAACGTGTATTCATCCTTGACTTCGCCCTTTCTTTCATATCCCACATCCTATCCATTATGAGATAACGTTGGCACTATATTAGAAATACACTCAGTATCTGACCCCCACCCCACCCGCCTCCCCAAGCCACCCGATGCGAGCCACCATCAACTCTCAACTGGATGATGAGGATAACTTCCCAATTGTTTACATTTGCTCTTGCCAAGCCCCTTTAAAAAATTATTCAGTCATGTCTCTCGTGGTCTCTTTGTCTCCCCAGACATGTCCACATCCAAATCCCTGGGACCTGTGAATGTATCACCTTCTATGGCGGAAGAGACTTTGCAGATCTGATTAAGACTGTCACGAAGAGGAGACTCTCAGGGTGGGCCCAGGGCAATTACAAGCATCCTTAGAAGAGGGAGGCAGGAGAAGTGGAGTCCGAGAACTCAGTTTGGTGGTGGAAGCTTGGAAGGTGTTAAACCATCGGCTTTGGAGACGAAGCAAGGAGCCGAGGACTGAGGACGGCCTCTAGGAGCTGAAAGCCTCCAGCCTCCAAAACAATGAACCCGGACAGCTGGACTCTATCCCAGAGGAACTAGAGAGCCGTAAGGTAATAAATTTGAGGTGTTCAGAGCCACGAAATATGTGGTCGTCTGTGAGAGCAGCAATAGGAAACTAACGTGTCTCAAATCCCTGCTTAAGCTGAAGCCATCCTCCGCCTCTGGCCTCCACCCTCTCCAGCACCTCCCTGATCACCTGCTCTGCTATCTCCCCTCTACGCACACCGCGCTTCAGCCACAGGGGCCTCCTAGCTATTCTTCAAATTGCTAGCCATTTTCCTGCCTTCGAGCCTTCATGCGGTCCTTCCTTTTACTTAGATTGCTCTTCCCCAAGATAGTTTCTTGACAAAACTTCCCATCCACACCCTTTCCCATTTATCTTGCTCAACCCCCTTTTTTTTTTTTTTTCCATAAATGTCTCATCTTGGAACGTGCCACACGGTTTGCTTATTTGGAATATTTATTGTTTGTGATTTGTGCTACCATCACGGTGCCTTGGCTACTAGGTGAGCAGTGAGGGATGGTTCATTCACTGATGTATCCTGAGCACCCGGAACAGTGCCTGAGACACGGTAGTGATTCAATAGATATTTGTTGAATGAGTGCTTATTTTTAAAATTCTGGTAATTGAACATAAAGTAGATGCAAAACAATACATAAATATAATAAATATGACCCCACAATCCGGTGTAATAAACATTACATTACCATTCCCTTTGAAGTTCCCCTATACACATCCCTGAACCACATCCTATTTCCTTACACTCAGAAGGGAATCCTGCCTTTTTATTTTATCTTCCTTTAACTTGTCTTCACAGTTTCACCAAACACATTAGCATCCCTAAACAACACGCTGTTCAGATTTATCTTTATTTGAAGAATATGTAATCATTACATGATACTGCATACCCTTACATGAGACTGTGGGCACTCTTTTTTTGACTTGTTTTTATTTTTATCTTTCATCTATGTTTATTACACTATTTCTTTTTTTTTTTTTTAATTGTGGTAAGAACATTTAACATACCGTCTACCCTTTCGCCAGATTTTTTTTTAAGTTTTATTTATTTTTGAGAGACAGAGCGAGAGAGACAGAGCATGAGCAGGGGAGGGGCAGAGAGCGAGGGAGACACAGAATCCAAAGCAGGCTCCAGGCTCGGAGCTGTCAGCACAGAGCCCAGGTCGGGGCTCAAACCCACAAACGGCGAGATCGTGACCTGAGCCGAAGTCGGTCGCTTAACTGACTGAGCCACCCAGGCGCCCCTCGCCAGAGGTGTTCAGTGCAGTATTGTTAGCTACAGGTGCAGTGTCTTCCAGCAGATCTCTAGAACTTACTCACCTCGCATAACTGAAACTTTATGCCTATGGATCAGCAGCTCCCCACTTCCTCCACCCCTAAGCCCTAGCAACCGCGATTTGACTCCTGATTGGCTTTCCTGCTTAACATCACGTTCTTAAAGTTCGATCTTGTTGCAGCATGTAAACGGTAGTTCATTTACTTCTCTGCTCTATAGTAGGTCACTATAAGAAAATGCCCTAATGTTTTAATAATGATGCTTAATGAAGACTTGAGTTATTTGTGCTTTGCTGTTCTTCAAGACGCCTACTAGCCATTCTTTCCCCTCTCTCCCCTGGGCTTGCCCGAGTTTTCTGTAGGGTGCAGATCTAGGAGCGAAACTGCTGAGTCACAAGGTTTGTGCATCTGTGGCGTCACTGAGGATGTCAATTCGTCTTTCAAAGAATTTGTATCTGTTTGCCCGCCTCCCAGTGTTCCAGTTGCTCACATCCTTGCAGGAACCTGATGTTGAAAGAATTTTAAACCTTTGCCAGTCTTGTAGGTGGGGAATCTCTCTCACTGCAGTTCAGATTTTCATTTCTCTGATTACTAACGAGGTGGATTATCTGGTTTCTTGCCTTTACTGGCTCTCTGGCTTTTCTCTTCATGAGGCGCCTGCTTGAGTCTTTTGCCGCCCCCTTCGCCACTTTTTTGGATTATTTTTACTCTTCTTTTTAACGGTTAGCGATTCTTTAAATATTCATGACGTAGATATTGAAACTGACATATGTGTTCAGTTTAGGTTTGCTTTTTTACTCTTTTAATGATGTTTTTGATTAATATAAGTGCTTCATTTTACCGTCGTCCTTTATAATTCACACTTTTGTTTTGGGGTTAGAAATCCTCTCCACCCCTAGGTATTAAATATATTCTCCTACATGGACTTCTGGAAGTGTTCTAGTTTTGTTCTTCACATTTAAGTCTTTAATCGGCCTTGGAGTTGATTCTTGAGAATGCTGTGAGATAGGGTCCAGTTTCAATGTTTCTATACGGATATCCAATTTTCCCATCACCATCCATTCCCCGCTGATCTGTAGGGCCAGTTCTGTCATGAATCAGGCTTCCATAATTCTGTTCTCTTAGTCAGTTTGTGTATCCATTGCCTTAACTATTAGAGCTTTATATTAATTCTTGATATTCAGAAGCAGGTCCTTCCAGTTTGTTCTTCAAGACTGCCCTGGCTATCACAGGTCCTTTGATCTTCCATTTACATTTTAGGATCATTTTGTCAAACTTGACAACACTTTTAATGTATGAATTCTTTCTCTCCATGAATATAGTATGACTTTCTATGAATGTAGATATCCTTTAATGTCTGTCAATAAGATTTTTATATTTGCTCTACAAAGGGATGGGCATCTCTTGTAGATTTATTCTTAGGTACATCTTTAAATTTTTTAGGGTATTGTACATGTCGCCTCTTAAAAATTTTTATTTTCTGTCTGATGGCTGCTGATGTCTAGAATGACAATTTGTTTCTTGGAGTCCCAATTCAGATCCAAGATTTTGGAGTTATAATGGATTTTTTAAATCAACTATTTTTTAGAGCAGTTTTAGGTTCACAGCAAAATTTAATGGAATGTCCAGAGTTCCCATACATCCCCTGGCCCCACACATGCACAGCCTCCCTCACTGTCAATATCCCCCACCAGAATGGTACATTTGTTACAGTTGATGAACCTACATGGGCACATAATAACCACCAGGGTCCACGGTTTACATTAGGGTTTACTCTTGGTGTTGTCCAATCTATGGATTTTGACCAATGAAAAATGACACTGCTCATCATTCTAGTATCATACAGGGTAGTTTCACTGCCCTTCTCTTTCTCTTTCTCTCCAACTACTTTCGGGGGGAGTGCTTTTCCTGTATTTACCACCCCCCCCCCATACTTCTCTGTTCTCTCTCTGCAGAAACCGCTCCATACCCTCCACAGCTTCTCTCTCCCCCAGTTCACCTCTCCCTGCCGTGTACCTGCCGAGTTCTGCGGCTCAAGTTATGCAGACTGTTGTGTTAGTCCTCAGATCAATTTTCTAGGTGTGCAAAATGGTTTGGTGCTGATCTAGCTGCATTTCAGGGATGAGAGAAGCAGAGAACTTCCATGCTCCTCTGCCATCTTGTTCTTACTGCCCTGAAAATCCATTTTGCTCTGCCTATTCATCTCCCCTCCTACCCCCACTGCTGCACATCCAAATCTCTGGAGACCACTGACCATTTTCTTATCTCCATGGTTTCGCCTTTTCCAGAATGTCATAGAGTTGGAACCCTACCATATATAGCCTTTTGAGATTGACTTGTTTAAATCAGTAATATGCATTTAAGTTTCCTCTATGTCTTTTCATGACTTGATAGCTCATTTCTTTTTAGCCCTGAATACTATTCCATTATCTGGGTGTACCAGTTTATCCATTCACCTACTGAAGGACATCTTGGTTGCTTCCAAGTTTTGGCAGTTATGAAACTGTACATTATCACCTACATGCAGGTTTTCATGTGGATGGGATAATTGAGTAAGTATAATCTGTTGATAACTCATAATTAATTTGTTAATAATATTCCCTTAATATCTCTTTAGATTTTTGTTGTTTCTATAGTTACATCTCTCTCTCTCTTTTTTTCTTTCTTTCTCTCTTTTTTGGTGATTATATCCTGCCAGTGGTTTGCCCACTTTATTAGTTTTTCCAGGGAAACACCTTCTGGCGCTGTTGGTCTTCTCTATTTTATGTTTATATTTGTTAATTTTTGTCATTATTATGACTTTCTACTTCCTTTGGGTGTATATTGTTTTACTTTTTCTATATTCTAGAGATGGCTTCTTAGATTCTCGTTTTCAACCTTTTCTTCTCCCTCGTATTTACTTTTAAAGCTCTACACAATTATCAGTCAATAGCTACACTCATAAATTCTGATGTTTAATATTTTTTATTGTTCAGTTCTTGCTATAGACTGAATCGTGCATGCCCAAAGTGACTGTGTTTTGAGACAAGGCCTATACGGAGGCAATTAAGGTTAAATGAAGTCATAAAAGTGGGGCCCTGATCTGATAGCATTAGTGTCCTTATAAGTAGAGACACCAGACCAAGCTCCCCTCCCCTCCACCCCCCAGCCATGTGAGGACACAGCAAGAAGGTGGCCATCAGCAAGCCGGGAAGAGAGCTCTCATCAGAAACCTAATACTGCCACACCTTGATCTTAGACTTTCCAGTCTAAGAGAATTGGAAGGGAATATATTTCTGTTGTTTAAGCCATGTAGTTCATGGCATTTTGTTATGACAGCCCACAGCTGATTAATACAGTTCCAATATTTTCTAATTTCTATTCTCTTCTTGGATCCATGAAATATTTGGAAGTATATCTTCTAATTTTCAAGCCCGTCAAATGTTTCTACTGTTCCTCTGTAATTTTTTCCCACT
Source organism: Panthera uncia (assembly GCF_023721935.1). Classification (NCBI taxonomy): domain Eukaryota; kingdom Metazoa; phylum Chordata; class Mammalia; order Carnivora; family Felidae; genus Panthera; species Panthera uncia. The sequence goes on from NC_064811.1 coordinate 166,931,200, forward strand.
GAATTACACTATTGTCAAAGACGCAAATCTTTCGAAATTTGCTGAGACTTACCTTTATTTACATCTGCACCTATATCTATGTTGAGAGAGAGATTGTGATTTATTATAAGCAATGGCTCATGCAGTTATGAAGGCTGGCAAGTCCCCGGCTCTGTAGGGTGAGTTGGTGAGCTGGAGACCCAGGGGAGCCAAGGCTTTAGTTCCAGTGTGAGCATGAAGACCTGAGAACCAAGAGAGGTCATGATGTGGTTTCAGTTCAAAGACCAACAAGCTTGAGATCCAGGAAGAGTCAATATTTCAGTTTAAATCCAAAGACAGGAAAAAAAAGTCAGTGTTTTAGTTCAAAGACTATTAGGCAGGAAGAATTATCTCTAGGGGGAGGATCAGCTTTTGTGTTCTATTTGGGTCTTCAACTGATTGGATGAGGCCCACCTACACTAGGGAGGGCAATTGGCTTTACTCAGTCTATCAACTTAAAGGTTAACCTATCCAAAAACACCCTCACAGAAATATCCAGAATAATGTTTAACAATATTGAGGCATCCCGTGGACCAATCAAATTGACACATAAAATTGACATCACTATCTATATGTGGTCAATTTTCATAAATACTCTATAGGTGCTTGAAATGAATGTGTCTTCTGCAGTGTTTTATTTTTATCCAGTAGATCAAGTTGATTAATTTTGTTATTCAGGAGTTCAATATCCTTTCTGATTATTTTTTGTCTGCTTGATCTGTCTACTGATGTATGTTAATTTACCCACTATTGTAATTGCTTGGAAATTATGTGCCATTTCTATTCTTTTAGATGTTACTCTATAAAATTAATATGTATAGGAATGCCTGGATGGCTCAGTCAGTTGAGCATCTGATTTCAGCTCAGGTCATAATCTCACGGTTTGAGTTAGAGCCCTGCATCGGACTCACTGCTGTCAGTGCAGTGACACTTCAGATCCACTGTCCCCCCCCGCCCCTCCCCCACTCCCGCTCTCACTCTCAAAATTGAATAAACATTTTAAAAAATTAAGATGTATAATTTAACTCGCAAATCTAAAGTTAATCAATATTTACCATCTCCCAAATCTGTATAAAAACCTTAGAACACGAATGTAGTAAACTTCTCTCCTGACTAACAAGCTATTATTTTTGTTTAAAACACACTGACATGATTATTGTTATTTTAATCGATATTAAGATTTACTCACATATTGCTTTCTTTGCTTGTCATTCTTTTGGTATCTCAAAGCTTCTGTTTGGGATTTCTTTTTTCTGAATTACGTAGGGGAGGGAGAAAGGCAGAGAGAGACACACACACACACACACAGAGAGAGAGAGAGAGAGAGAGAGAGAGAGAGAGAGAGAATTTTAAGTAGTTTCCATGCTTAGCTGGAAGCCCCATGCAGGGCTCAATCTCATGACCTTAGGATCATGATCTGACCCGAAATCAAAAGTCAAAAGCTCAACCAAGCCACCCAGATGCCCTTTTAAAATTTTCTAAGTGTTGCCTTCCCTTTGGCATTTTAAAGATATTACTTTATTGGCTTTTTGGCTCATTTTAAGAAATTGGCTGTCAACTTTATTATTATCCCTTTGAAGTTAATCTTCCTGAATTCTTTGGACTAGGGTCTTAATCTGTTCAAGCTGCTATAACAAAATACCCTGGACAGGGGGGCTTATGCAACAGAAATTTACGCCTCACACCTCTGGAGGCTGGAGGTCCAAGATCAAGGTGCTGGCAGATTCAGTGTCTGGTGAGAACCCACTTTCTAGTGCATAGATGGTGTCTTCTCACTATGTCCTCACATGGTAGAAAGAACAAGAGAGTTGTCTAGTCTTTAACAAGGGCCTCTAATCCCATTCATAAGGGTTCTGTCCTTATTACCTAATCACTTTTAAGACCTCACCTCCCGCCATCACACTGGGCAATAGGTTTCAACACAGGAGTCTAGGGGGACAGAAACATTCAGAACATAGCAATCTGCTTTCTATTTTCTTTTAGTTTTTTAAAATTAAATGTTATTTTCTTTCTGGAGTTGCAATGATCTTGTCTTTCGTATTCTGCAATTTCCTTGTGATGCACCGGGGGGTGGGGGGGTGTAGATTTCTTTTTGGTTTTTTATGCATTTTTCTTTTTTTCTTCCTGAAGATTCCGGGCTACTGTCTTTTTATAAGTTCTGAAAAATTCTGAGAATTTATCCCTTCAGATACTGTCTCCTCTTCTTTTGGAACTCTGATTACACATGTGTTAAATCTTCACACCTCGTCTTCCATGTCTCTTAATCTCTCCTTTGTACGTCATGTCCCTTTATCCGTTTGTGATGCATTTGGAGAATTTTTAAGATCTAAGTTCACCAAATCTTTCTTCAGTGGCTTTTGATATGCTACAAGTTTCTTCATTAAATTTTCATTTTAAACCTTTAAATGTTTTCATTCCTCAAAGTTGTATTTGGTTCTTTATCAAAAGTGGTTAAAGCTTTTGGGTCTGATTTAGCTGTGCCTTGTTTGTGCTTGGTCTCGCTCATGGTGCCTTGTTTTCTCGTGTATTTTGAGATTTTCTTTCTTTTTTTTTTTTGTCTGAGTCATACCCCCTGGAAGTTTAGCTTAGGGAATTCTGTGAAGATTGGGCTGAAGGTAAATTCCTTAAAGGAGGAAATTCAAATTTGTTTCTTCCAAGCATTTGGAAGATTCTACCAGGTCAAAAACATTCTAAAGAAACGTTTGGCTTGAGATGTATTGGTCTGTCCCAAGAGTGTGCTTTCTGGCTGCAAAACAAACAAGCAAGCAAACAAACAAACACTTTCCTGAGGCTATTAATTCCCAAGGGGAATTTTCTTTTTCTTCTCCACTGAGCATCAAGTTTTGAGACAAACAACTTTTCAAGTAGTTCCCTGTGGGAGCACTGGGAAAAGCAGGTATCTTTCTTTTCTTTCTTTTTTTTTTTTTTTAATTTTTAAAATGTTTGTTTTTGAGAGAGACAGAGAGAGAGAGAGAGCGAGCAGGGAAGGGACAAAGAGAGGGAGACACAGGATCCAAAGCAGGCTCTAGGCTCTGAGCCGTCAGCACAGAGCCCTACGTGGGGCTCAAACCCACAAACCATGAGACCCCGACCTGAGCCGAAGTCAGGCACTTAACTGACTAGCCACCCAGGTGCCCCTGAAAGCAGGTTTATTTCTAATTCACCCTTAAGTGAAGGTGAAACCCATCAGGGTCCTACTTTTATACAAGAATTATGCTTTTAGAGTTTCCAAATTGGGCTTTCTTTTCTGCCTTCCGTCAGCCTCAGGGCCACATCAACCAAAAGTCAACTAAACCAGGATCAGAAAATGGCAGAGTCCAGGTTCCGCTCGTCTCTTACCTCCCCAGATCCCCACTCTCATTTAGCTTTTGGTACCTGACCATCCTTACTCATCTGACAATTCATCCATACACTTAGGAAAAAGGGATTTTTAAGCTTAGTTTTTATTTTCAATTGAGGTATAATTTATGTGTAGTAAAATCTACCTCTTATTGGCGTGCGGTTCTGGGTTTTGACAAATAGATAAATTGAGAATCTCCCGCAGTGAGTCTAAAGAAGAGTTCTAGCACCCTCCAGAATTCCCTCATGTTGCCCCTTTGTAGTCAACCCCTCCCCTGGTGAACTTGTTACTGTCCCTGTAGTTTTGCTATTTCCAGAATGTCATATAAATGGAATCAGATAAGATGCAGCCTTGTGAGCCTGGCTTCTTTCACTTAACATGATACACTAGAGGTTTACAGGAAAATATTTTAAAATATTTCTTAAATTTTATTTTATGTTAAGTTTTCAGAGAGCAAGCGGGGGAGGGGCAGAGAGAGAGGGAGACAGAATCCTAAGCAGGCTCCAGGCTCTGAACTATCAGCACGGACCCCACCTCAGGGCTCGAACTCACAGACCGACCATGAGATCATGACCTGAGCTCAAGTCAGATGCTTAACCGACTGAGCCATCCAGGCGCCCCATTTGTTTATTTTTAATTGAAGTATAATTCACATACAATGTTTTATTAGTTTCAGGGTTAGGTTTTAAAATATTTTATCAAGCCCTTTTATTTATGTTCAGAGGGAGGATCTGTGAGGGTAGGAAGGTCCAGTGAGAAGGGCCAGGTGAGTGAGGTTTAACTGCCAGGTGAAGGCCCACTGTAGACTCTAGAAGTTTCTTTCTCACTTGAACGTCTATTATACTTAACATCTCCAGCATATATATTGGGTGCTAATTGCTTTTCACATCAGTCTTATCTTACTAACTAGTAAGTTAGTTGAAGTCAGAGTCAGTGTCTTTTGCCAGTGTATTCTCAAAACACTGCTTTGCTGAGTCAGTTCTCTGCTGAATATTTGTCAGTGGATATAAATTGCCCACATGAGAAAACTTTGTGTTGACTAATGTGATGGATGATTAGGTTATTAAATTTCAGTGTATTTTTTCCATTGCTGTGATGGTCCTAATAAGTAGAAACTATTCAGGAGCCCTGTAATTTGAAAGTTGCCTCATTTTCCTTCTTTAATATTCTTTTCTGACTTGACTTTCAGATGTGTATAATTAGGGCACAAATCAAATGGCTTTGTATTGAGTTAAAAACCTGGTAGAGATAACACATAAAGCCATTATCAGTCTTTTATATATGATAGTAAATGAGTTTATCATTTCATGATCTTTTATTATCTTTATTCATTATCTTTTCATGAAGGAGAGTTTTGCTCAAAGGATTATGAGGGAACAACTGGGCATACGATGCTGAAAAAGCACCCGACCCCCCCCCCCCCCACAATTGGATCAAAAGCATGAACCTGAGGGAATTTGGGAGAAAAGCCATGATGGGGAGATGAAGAGAAGCACATTTTCCCCACCTCATAATTTTGCTAAGCTTGGCTTGGGTTTTGTTTAAGATACCTAAGCTTGTTGTCTTCTAGGTCATGCTTTCCTGCCTCAGTTTACTCACAGAAGAACAAGGTTTAGAATAGAAACCATGAGCCCAGTTCATCAGCCGAACCAGTCTGAGGGAGCGGGAAGGAAGTACCTCTGTATTTGGGGGGAGGAGGTTGACTGTTTCAAAAGTGCACTGGGCTGGACTGGGGAAGTTAAGTAAGTTCGCTCAGGAAGTGGCTGAGAGGATAAATGGAGAGGATCAAGAGGACCTTCCTTCAGTGGGTCCAACCCTCTTTCCTGGACGTGCGTTCTTAGCAAAAGAAGGTGTGCTGTTGCTCAGCTTGGGAGGAGGCCCTCGCCAGGTGTTGGAGGGCTCTGCCTCTCCGCACCCTTTCCGTCTCGTCTGCCCTTGCCAGTCTCCCACGCCTTGTGCTGAGGCAAATAAGCCCACTTCACCTCTGTTACTTCCTTGGTAGTCACCAGTCAGCCAGCTTGCTTGCGTTGAAAGACTATGAGTTTGGAGTTCTGAGGCTGACTTCGCCATTTGCCCATCTGCGGAGCAATATGGAAAAAATGGAAGAACTCTCTGAGTGAGTTTCTCGCTCTACAAAAATATGAGTAATTATGGTATGAGGGTACTCTGTCTATGTAATGGCGCTGGGACAAGTGAATGAGTCTTCCCAAGCGTTAAGCACATGCTTAGAACATCGAATGTATCTTGTAAATGTTGGTTAAGAGCATTTCTCTCCTCTGCAGGCTTCTCTATTCTCATGTGTCTAGCTACAGGACCCCGAGACTCTACCTCTGGCTCCAGAGTTCTAGTTCTCTCTTCCTACAGAGAACTAGAATCCCTAACTGCCCACTAGACATCTAGGACGTTCTGATACCACGTCCAGCTCATTACACAGTAGTCCTGCCTCTCTGTGGGGGATGCATTCCAAAACCCCCAGTGGCTTCCTGAAACCATGGATACTAGGCTTTTTCCTATACGTACATACCTAGAATAAAGTTTAATTTATACATTAAGTACAGTAAGAGATTAACAACGATTAATAATAAAATAGAACAATATACTCTAATAAAAGTTACGTGAATGTGGGCTCTGTCTCTCTTTCTCAAAAATATCTTCTTGACTGGACTCACCCTTCTTCTTGTGATGATGTGAGATGATAAAATGCCTCCCTGATGAGATGAAGTAGGGATGACACAGACACGGTGACGTAGCGTTAGGCTATTATTGGCCTTCTGATGATACGCGACAGGGAGGGTCATCTGCCTCCAGACCACGGTTGACCACAGACAACTAAAGCCAGGGCACCAGCACTGTGGATAAGGGGGGGCTCTGTCTCCCAAATCAAACTTCCAAATCTTCCCAACTTTATTTCGGGAGAAACCCCGGTGCTACTTTTTAGTCTAGAGCCTTTGGCCCTGTTGCTCACCACCAACAAGCCACTTTTGTTCGGTGCTTTTTCCCTGGCGTTCTGCCTTCCTTCTTTTATCCCCTCCCCTGCTCCTGCCCTCACTGTGTGCAGCAAAGATCATTGCCTAGCCTCCCAACAGACTTATTTTTAGTTCTTCTCTCCTTTTATCGGCTTATAATCCAGCCCTAGAATGTCTCCCCGAAGACTTTCCGAAATGCTCCAGCTTCAAGAGATTGGTGTTGCTTTTGGACCCTTATGGTATTTATTTTCGCACCCTCCCCCAAAATGCTAGCGCCTACTATGTGCCACCTTTCCTTCTAGTTACCACTTTGCGTGTAGGTGTCAGTCCTTAGCCAAGCTGCCAACACGGACTGAGTCTTAGGTTTGTTCCATCCCTCCCAGTACCTACATATTAGTTGCCTGATAAACATGTGTTGATTGATCGAAAGTGAGTTCTGTCGGGGTTCTTACCCTTGAGACTTAGAGAGAAGACTGTTCTGAGTGTAGGGGCTATGTATAGAGCTCTATTTGACCTGCAGATATGGGAAATGAGTTAATTTCCTTTTAGTTGAAGCATTAATATCAACTCAGAATTTTCAGGTTTTTTTTTTTTTTTTTTTTTTTTTTAATTTTTGGGACAGAGAGAGACAGAGCATGAACGGGGGAGGGGCAGAGAGAGAGGGAGACACAGAATCGGAAGCAGGCTCCAAGCTCCGAGCCATCAGCCCAGAGCCTGACGCGGGGCTCGAACTCACGGACCGCGAGATCGTGACCTGGCTGAAGTCGGACGCTTAACCGACTGCGCCACCCAGGCGCCCCCAGAATTTTCAGTATTAAAAACACTGATTTTCTTCGGTATTAAGGGCACTCAACTACAACTTAGCCTGGACAATGGTCATTACAACAAACATCTCAGCACAGATTTATATTCTGTCCTTGGAATCAAGAGCTCCTTGGAGTGGAGACAGAATAGTGGAAACAGTAAAGACCTTCAAACACTGGTCTTGACTACATGACTCATCAGTTTCTCTTTTTCTTTTTCTGTTTGGTAGGTGACTTTGGGCAAGTTACTTGACCTTTATGAATGTAAAATTTCAATTAGAATGCCTATTGCTAATTAAGCCAAGTAGGATATTGCAAAGTGCCATTACTGTGTCTAGCACACAGTAGGCGTTCAATAAACAGAGTTTGAATTTGAGCTGAACAGCAGCAGTCCGGGAGGCTATCAATTTATCTCCGCGATAAGCACCAAGAGTGACTTACAGGACTCAGGGAAAGCTCCTCCTTACTTTTGTCCTCTGAGTATCTCCTCCATCAATGCCTGAAATTCCACGTTGAATATTCATTCTTTTGGCCTAGCATGCCTTCGTCAAGCTGCTGTTTTTAAAAACTTTTCCTAAAGTGCTTTAAAAATGTGCAGACTTACGTATTAAGTCCTGATGCCATAATGTTATTCATTTACAGGGAAACAAAAGCAAATCACTGACAGGGAAACAAAAAGCATGATCTTAGGCCCTGGGCAGCTGCGAGAATTGGATATGGGGAGCACAAAAAGGCGGAGAGAGGAGTATGGGGTTGGAGGAGGCAATCCAGGCTACCTATACAAAATTTCCCTTCTCACCATTTAAAAAAAATAGACTTTTTTTTTTTTTTGTAGCAGTTTTAGATCCACAGCGAAATTGAGCAATTTCCAATATACCACCCCACCTCTCACACAAGTCGTTGCCTTCCTGTATCCACACCCCCACCAGAGGGGCACATTGGTTACGACTGATGAACCTACCCTGACACATTGCGGTCACTCCAAGTCCAGTTTACATTAGGGTTTTATTCTCGGTGCTGTGTGTTCTATAGGTTTGGACAAATGGCTAATGACATGCATCCGCCGGTATAGTATCATGCAGAGTAGTTGTTCACTGATCTAAAAATCCTGTGTGTTCTACTTATTTATGCCTCCCTCCCCCCCTCAACGCTGGCAACCAATGATCTTTTTACTGCCTCCAAAGTTTTGTCTTTTCTGAGATGTCATATTGTTGGAAGCATACAGTATGTAGTGGTGAGACTGATTTATAATCAGAAATATATATTGGGTCTTTGCCCCATTTCTGTCACAGAGCTCCTAAAATCCTTGGAATTTTCTAAGCGTTGAGAGCAGTAAAGGTGCCTTTTGTGATGTTAATAAGGCAACTTTTGGAAAAGTACCTAATGGAGGGGTCCGGTTCCCAGGCAACCAACCTTGAATGGAGGGCTGGAACTTTTAGTTTCACTCCCTTGACTTCCGGGGAGGAGAGAGGGGCTGGAAGGTGAATTAATCACCAATGGCCATAGATTTAATCAATCGGGCCTGTGTAATAAAGCCTCCATAAAAACCCCAAAGGCAGGGATTCCAAGAGCTTCCAGGTTGGCGATCCAGAACAATTCCACATGCCACTGTGGCCGGTTCTGAGCTCCACGGGGACAGAAGCTCCTTTGTTCAGAAACTCACCCTGCGTATCTCTTCCTCTGGCTGTTGATTTGTGTCTTTTAATACTATCCTTTGTAATAAATAGGTAATCTAGTCAGTAGACTGGTTTCCTGAGTCGTGTGAGCTGCTCTAACAAATGAATCAACCCGAAGGAAGGTGGAAACCTCCATGTCCGATGTGTAGCCTGCCAGAAGTACAGGTAACAACCTGGCATGTGAAACAGAGGGCCATCTTTTGGGACTGAGCCCTCCATCTGTGGAATCTGATGCTATCTTCAGCCAGATAGTAGTGTCAGAATTGAGCTGAATTGTGAAACACCCCGCTGGTATTAGAGAATTGCTTGGATCCTGTGGAGAAAAATCCCCACACACTGGGACTCTTGGTAGCTTCTTCAGACTGGCTTCTTTCGTTTAGAAATATGCATTTAAAGGGTGGCTTGGTGGCTCGGTCGGTTGAGCGTCAGACTCGAGCATCAGATTCTTGATCTCAGCTCAGATCTTGATCTCACGGTCGTGAGTTGAGACTCCGTGTTGGGCTCCGTGTTGGACTCCACGTTGGGCGTGAAGCCTACTTAAAAAAAAAAAAAAAAAAAGTATGCGTTTAAGGTTTCTCTGTGTCTTTTCGTGGCTTGAGAGCTCATTTGTTTTAAGTGCTGAATAATACCCCATTGTCTGGACGCACCAGTTTATTCATTCACCTGTCGAAGGACACCCTGGTTGCTTCCAAGTTTGGGCACTTATGAATAATCACCATTTTTAAAGATGGTTCTCAAAAGAGGTCAGTTCGGTACACAGACAGGAAACTGGAATGGAATGGAGAAAGCACTGACGAGTCTGGATCTGTCCATCGGTATGAATCACAGCCAATCATGTGACCTTGTTTCTGCCCCAGGAGCTTCATGAGAAATGTGGATAGAAACCTTGAGCTCACGCAGCAGAGTGAAAAAAGCAGTTCAAACCCCATGTGACCCTTTCACTGAACATACACAGCATTAATACCTGCCACCCTGATTCATGTGTGAACTTCCCACCTCCAGAATAGCACTCTTCAGTGTGGGATGAATCGTTTTATGTTGGGAACCGCTTTTGAGAATCCCCATGCCGTGGTGGGTAGGCGTGGGCTTTTGATGAACAAGGATGTTTGATAAAATTCATCATTGAGCCATCTTCCCGGTGCTTTTGAAGGGGGCAGCGGTAGAACTGCTCTTCAGAAATCAACAGCACAGAGTCTTGCTTGGACTTGGCTTGGGACAGGATGCCAGCACGGGAAAGGGTTAGTCTTCGTGTGCCTGGCGCCCAACTTCCACTCAGTTCTGCCACAGCCAATGGGGTGACTTGGGGAGTCCCCCCGCCGCCCCAGTCACTGAGGCCCCCAACCACGCCACCTGTAATATAAGTTGGGGGGTGGTTCTGTATTTTCCAAAGGCTTTCTCAGCTTTAACAGCCAGCTTCTCCCTCTAACGAAATGAAAGCCGTCGGGCACCTGATTAAATGAAGTAGATTTACGTGAAAGTACCTACCACAGCACCTGGGCCCAGTGTGCCCTTGAGAGACACTGGTTACCATTTTCCCTCTCCAGGATAACTTTTGGTTTGAGCAGCTTAGGCAGTCCATTATGTAATACGATTCTGAAGGGCCTTGAAGGTTGAGTGTCCCCAAATATCTCCCCAAAGCTTTGGCCTAGTGGGAGTTCCCTGCCTTGAGATCCCCACCCTGCCCTCCAGTTGTGGAGGTGAAATCTTCAGGGCATCTTGGAGACATTTCACACTAAACCTTTCTCTCACTAGTAATTGCTGAGCAAGTGAGCGTCACCCAGAGCCCTGGGGACAGGTGATGCTTAATAAAAACAGTGGCATTAGGAGACAAAGGCTGAGAGCGCCTATATCAGGAAGGCCAATTTGGGGAGTTCTTTAGAGGTTAAAGATACCCAAAATAAGAGAAGGGAGCCCAAGGTTAAATTGGCCCCCCTGACCATTTTGATTCTGCATTGTCTTAGGTTTGCACAAATTCTTTTTTATTGTAAGCATTTTAACATTTGTTGTAATGTTTTCTTAATTTCTTTTTGAGAGAGAGAGAGAGAGACAGAGACAGAGATGTTTTCACCCCATTTGTCAACTACCCTCCAAAACCCAGGTGACATGGGCAGGACACACAGTGGGAGACTGAATCCGGTGGGCTAGGTCTCCTGACTCTGGGCCAAGGCAACTTCCGCTTTACCCCGCTGACTCTCTTTAAATAAGATGCACCCCAGAGAGTGTCCCAACTGAGGGTGAACTGGAGGGAGCCATTAAGCCTGACCTGATTTTGATCCCCACAGGACTTTAGCCAAAAAGCCTGCCACAGGAAGCCTCTTAAATGAGCAAGTTCATACAGCGTTTCGAGCATGGCCTTCTTGAACACCTGCGCTTCAGCGTGTTGGAAGAAAGTCAAGGAGATGGTAATGATTTATGCGCAGTGATCTTTCATTGGCGTGTCTCATGCCTCCTACGGAGCCCAGCTTGCCGTTAACAGGAGGGCGGTGAGGCTTTCTTCAGATGATTGGCCCGTCTGGTGGGGTTTCCAAGGGCCACAGACCATCCCATTCTCCTGTCTTATCGGAAATGAAGCTCTCGGGGAGAGGTGTATCCCTAACGAAATAGCAAGAGCATTTTCTGTGCAGTTTATGGGTTCAAACTCACGGGTTAGCCAACAACCTACTATTCAATGTAATCTCTCCACTTGGACTTGGCTTCGTTCTACCGAAAGCCTTCCTTTCCTGTGTGTCTTTGAAAAGGGGCTTATATGTACAGTGGCTTCTGCTTTCAGTGCCCAGGGGCTGGCATGCAAATAAGACACTCCATCCCAGTATGTTCACCTGGAGAGAGATTTTATTAGGTAAACAGCAGTGAAGTCACCTTTTCATCAGAGTAGACACAAGGATGTTTGACCTTTTGTCATTTTTCCTCTTTTGCCAATGGAAACGATCTACTCCCCTCACTGAATTCTTCCTCCTGCGGCTTCACAGGACGCAAGACGTTCTGAGCCTGGGGCAGGGGGGTGGGGTGGAAACGTGTCATTTGCTTACAAGGAAAACTCGTGGGTGGAGGTTTTTGGTTTTAACTTTGTTGGCTGGAGCAGGTAGCACTTCTCGGACTGTAAAACTAGGTAAATTTACAGACATGCTCCTCCGGGAATGAAAAACTGAATCAGTGCCCTCAGGCCTGATGTGGAGAGGTGGCCACTGATGTGAGAAAGGCACCATCAGAAACCAAAGAAAAAAAAGATCTCAGACTCCGATGTAGGTAATGAACTTGTAACCACCTGAATACATCAGAGGTAAAGTGAATCGTCCTCTCAGGCTGTGTGTTTTGATTATTTTTCCCCTTTAAGCTTCTCTGGAAGCTCATTTAACATGTTTCCCTTAAGTAAACATATTGTGGAGGTGAAGAATCAGATAGCGGCATGACGTAATTTGCTTCTGACCCTTGCAGCCTCTTGGGGCAGCTTGGGCCCTAGGGACATGGGACAAGGTGGAATGGGGAAGAAGGCAAATCCCTGCTCTTGCTACCTGCCCGTGGGGACAGGAGAGGGGACGGGAAAAATGGAGTCTCTTCTGGTGGTAGTTGCTGACACAGAAGACCTGTATTAAGACGATTTGTGGCTGACCATGTTTCCGAAGTGCTCTAATCGTCGAAAGAACGGTGGTCTAAGAGAAAAGGAAAGTGACGGAACAATCGACCAATTCTGTGGCCCTTGTCCCTTCCCAGTCCCAGCCAGCTGAGCGCCCATTGGGCTGACTTTGCAGTCAGGGGTAAGAAGAATGTTTTGTCCATGGAACTGAACTCAAAACCTGACCGCCATTTCTCACAAAGGCGAAAGAACTCCAAGGAACACCTACAATTTCTAATAGCCAAGCCTTTGGCAGATAAATGTCATCACTGGTTTGCCTGGTTTTATTTTTTTCTTTCACTAAATGTTGCCGCTTTTTTGTTACAAAAGTGCCTACATAAGCAATCCTTGCTCTTGGTAGCCTGCAAAGGGATGGTGTTATTGGGAGGAACTCTTTGAGGAACCTCCATACTGTTTCCCAGAGTGGCTATGCCAATTTGCATTCCCACCAACAGTGCACAAGGGTTCCCCTTTCTCTGTGTCCTGGCCAACTGTCTGTCGCTTCCTGTGTTGTTCATGTTAGCCATCCTGACAGGTGTGAGGTCCTATCTCATCATAGCTTTGATTTGCATTTCCTGATGATGAGTGATGTTGGACATCTTTTCATGTGTCCGTTAACTATCTGGATGTCTTCTCTGGAGAATGTCTATTCATGTCTTCTGCCCATTTTTTAACTGGGTGATTTGTTTTTTGGGTGTTGAGTTCGAGAAGCTCTTTATAGATTTTGGATACTAACCCTTTATCAGATATGTCATTTGCAAATATCTTCTCCCATTCTAAAGGTTGCATTTTAGTTCTGTCAGTTGTTTGCCTCATTGTGAAGAAGCTTTTTATCTTGATGAAGTCCCAATAGTTCATTTTTGCTTTTGTTTCCCTTGCCTCAGGAGACATGTGTAGTAAGAGGTTGCTACAGCCAGTGTCAAAGAGGTTACTGCTTGTGTTTTTTCCTAGGATTTTGATGGTTTTCTGTCTCACATTTTGAATTTATCTTTGTGTATGATGTAAGATATTTTTGTGTATAAGAGAATTTTGCATGTTGCTGTCCAGTTTTCCCAACACCACTTGTTGAAGAGACTGTCTTTTTTCCATTGGATATTCTCTCCTGCTCTGTTGCAGATTAGTTGACCATATAGTTGTGGGTCCATTTCTGGGTTTTCTATTCTGTTCCATTGATCTATGTGTCTATTTTTGTGCCTATACCATACTGTTTTGATGATTACAGCTTTGTAATACAGCTTGAAATCTGGAATTGTGATGCGCGAGGTTTTGTTTTTCTTTTTCAGGACTGCTTTAACTCTTTAGGGTCTTTTGTGGTTCTATACAGATTTTAGGATCCTTTGTTCTAGCTCTGTGAAAAACGCTAATGGTATTTTTGATAGGGTTTTAATTACATGTGTAGATTGTTTTGGGTAGTGTAGACATTTTAACAATATTTGCTCTTCCAATCCATGGAAAGCCAACATTCTTGAGTAAGAAAGACACTTTAAAAGTCAACTGTATTGAGATATATTTAATATACCATCAAATGTACACATTAAACACATCTTTAGAGCAGTTTTAAGTTTACAGCAAAACTGTGTAGAAAGTACAGAGATTGCTCAATTACCCCTGCCCCTCCCCCCATGAACAACCTCCCCCACTCTCAGCATCCCCCATCAGACGGGCACATTTGTTACAACTAATGACCCTACACTAACACAAAGTCCACAGTTTATATTAGGGTTCACTCTTGGTGTTGTGCCTTCTGTGGGTCTGGGCAAACATGTGACACCATGTGTCCTCCATGATACTATCACACAGCATTGTTTCACTGCCTTAAACGCCCCTGTGCTCCACATGTTCTTCTCTCCCTCCCTCTAAATGTACCCATTTTAAAGGTACAGTTTGGGGCTCATGGATGGCCCGGTCAGTTGAGCGTCCGACTTCGGCTCAGCTCATGATCTCGCAGCTCGTGAGTTCGAGCCCCGCATCGGGCTCTGAGCTGATAGGATAGCTCAGAGCCTGGAACCTGCTTCAGATTCTGGTCTCCCTCTCTCTGTCCCTCCCCTGCTTGCACTCTGTCTCTCTCTCTCTCTCTCTGTCTCTCTCAAAAATAAATAAACATAAAAAAATTTAAAGGTATGGTTCAATAAGTACTGGCAGTTAGTAAACTTACGTAACTACTGCCACAATGAAAAAACAGAATATTTCCATCACCCTGTAAAGTTCCCTTCTCAGTCAGCCCCCCCCCCCCCCCCAGATTCAGACAAGAAATGACCTGACTTTTGGCACTTAATAGATTAGACTTCTCTTCCTTTTGTTTTTCCCTGTTATGAATAAAGCTGCTATGAGTTTTCATGTATACGTCTTTGTGTGAACATATGTCTTCATGTCTTGAGTCAATGCCTAACTGTGAAATTGCTGCATCGTCTGCTAGGTGTATATTTGACTTTAAGAAACTGCCAACTTTTCCAAAGCGGTTGTACCGTTTTCTATTCTCACCAGCAATGTGCGGGTTCTGGTTGTGTCTCGCCCTCGCAAAAGCACCAGTGGGTATGTGGTCGTATCTTATTGTGGTCTTACTTCACATTTTTCTATGACTAGTAATGTGCATCTTTCCCTGAGTAATTTGTCCATTAGCATAGATTTTCTGTGAACTGTCTATTCACATTTTTGTCCATTTTTTTTCCATCGGGTTGTTTGTTGTCTTGTATTGAGTTCTAAGAGTTCTTTATACTTTTTTGTATGGAAGTCCTTTGCCGGATACACGTACGGCAAATATTGTCTCCCAGTCTATAGCTTGCCTTTTTATTTTCTCAATAGGGTTTTTTGATGTGCAGATATTTTGAATTTGATAAAATTCAATTTGCCATTTTTTATTGTATGACTTATATGAAAAAAAATCCTTCTAACATTGAAAAATCTCATGGATCCTTGTACAATGGTAGGTATACTTTAGAATCTATCAGTTCAGAAAAACCCTAATACAAAGACCACTCTTGTTTCTTCTTTTTTACACAGCTTTATGAAGATATAATTTACATACTACACAATCCACCGATTTAAAGTATACAAATTCAATGGTTTTTACTATATTCACAGATATGTGCAACTATCACCATGGTCAACTTTAGGATATTTTCACCATCTCCAAAAGAAACCCCATACATTTTGGCTATCACCCTCCCATTTTTTTATTCTCTTCCCCCAGGCTTATGCAACAACGAATCTATTTTCTGTCTCTATAGGTTACCCTATTCTCATCATTTCACATGGATGGGATAATATACTAGGTCTTTTACATATAGTGGAAGCCAATGTATCTTTTAATATAATAGTAACCAATAGACTGGTTTCTTTCAATTAGCATAATGTTTTTATAAGGCTCATCCATGTTGTAGCATGTATCAGAACTTCATTCCATTTTTATGATGGAATTATGTTGATGGACATCCACGTTTTGTGTATGCATTCATCAACTGATGAATATTTGGATTGTCTCCATCTTTTGGCTATTATTAACAATGCTGATCTAAATACTCATGTACAAGCTTTTGTGTGGACACATATTTTTATTTTTCTTGGGTACATGCCTAGGCGAAGAATTGTTGGGTTACATGGCAACTCTGTGTTTAATCATTTGACGAACTGTCAGACTGCTTTCGAAAGTGTCTGCACCTGTTATTTTCCATCAGCGGTGTTCTGATTTCTCCACGTTTTTGCCAACGCTTATTATGATCTGACCTTTTAATTTTGGCCATTCTAGGGGATGTGAAGAGGTATCGCATTGTGGCTTTGATTTGTATTTCCCTGAGGCCTAAAGATGTCAGGCCCATTTCTTTATATGCTTCTTGGCCATTTGTATCTCTATCTTGGAGAAATGTCTATTCAGATTGTCTATTTTTTACAATGGGTTTTTTTATTAATGAGTTGTAAGGGTTTTTTAGTAGTATAGGTGAAAATCGTTTATATATAGGATTTGCAAGTATTTTCTCCCATGTTGTGGGTTGTCTTTTCACTTTCTTGATGGTGTCCTTTGAAGAACAACAGCTTTTATTTGTGATGAGGTCCAATGTGTTTACTTATTTCTTTGTTTTTCATGCTTTCCGTGTTCTATCTGAGAATCCCATGCCAAATTCAAGGTCATGAAGATTTACCCCTGTATTTTCTTCTTAGAGTTTTATAGCTTTAGTTCTTGCATTTAGAATTTTACTCCAATTTGAATCATTTTTGTTTATGGTGTTAAGTAAGGGTCTGATTTTGTTCTTCTGCATGTGGCTATTCAGTTGTCCCAGCACCAATTGTTGAAAAGACTATTATTTTCCCATTGAATGGCCTTGGCACCCTTGTTGAAAATCAGTTGGACAGAGATGTATGGGCTTATTTCTGGACTCTCAGTTTTGTTCTATTAGTCTGTGTGTCTATTTTCATGTTAGTACCATATGGTCTTAGTTACTGTTGCTTTGTAGTGAGTTTTTAAATTGGGAAGCGTGAGTCTTTTTCTATTTTGTTCTTTTTTTCAAGATTGTTTTGGCTATAGAGGATCTCTTGCAATTCCGTATAAATTTTGGAATCAGCCTGTCAACTTCAACAAAGAAGTCAGCCAGGGTTCTGGTAGGGATTGCATTAAATCTGCAAATTAATTTGGAAAGTATGGCCATCTTAACAACGTTAAGTCTTCTGATGCATGAACAGGGGATATTTTTCCATTTATTTAGAACTCCTTTCATCACTTTCAACAATGTTTTAAATGTTTTTTTTTAACGTTTATCTATTTTTGAGACAGAGAGAGACAGAGCATGAACGGGGGAGGGTCAGAGAGAGGGAGACACAGAATCTGAAACAGGCTCCAGGCTCCGAGCTGTCAGCACAGAGCCCGACGCGGGGCTCAAACTCACAGACCGCGAGATCATGACCTGAACCGAAGTCGGCTGCCCAACCGACTGAGCCACCCAGGCGCCCCCTTTCAACAATGTTTTATAGTTTTACACTGGTTTTATTAAATTGATTTCTAGGCATTTCATTCTTTTTTACGGAATGTAAATGGAATTGTTTTTAGATTTTTATTCTCAGATTATTCATCTCAAGTATCTAGAAACACAATTGATTTTTGTTCACTGATCTTGTATCCTGCAACTTTGTTAAACTTGTTTATTAGCTCTAATAGTTTTTAGTGGATTCTTTAGAGTTTTTAATATATAAGATAATAGCATCTGCAAATATAGATAGTTGTACTTCTTTTCCAGTCTGGATGACTTTTATTTCTTTTTCTTACCTGATTGCCCTGTATGGAACCCACGGTGCAATGTTGAATAGAAGTGGTGAGAACCAATATTCTTGTCTTATTCCTGATCTTAGGGGAAAAGCATTCAGTCTTTCACAAGTAAGTATGGCCTTAGCCGTGTGGTTTTTTGTACATGCCCCTTATTAGGTTGAAGAAATGCCATTGTATTCCTTGTTGTTCAGTGTTTTTGTTGTAAAAAAGTGTTGAATTTTGTCAAATGCCTTTCCTACATATGTTTTCAGATGATCATGTGCTGTTTGTTTTTCACTCTGAAACTTTTGGTAAATTTCTGTTGGTAATTACAAGGACATCTCCCTGTTCAAGAAACATTATCTCCTAGGTGTGCAGACTATTTGGTTCACAGTGGGATTCTCAGTTAGTTTGAAATCGTGATGCAAACCCCAAGTATCTGTAACTACAAGTTCAGAGCCATTGATCAAACAACCGGCTGTCTGCATGATAACGTGGAGTGCTCACTCTTTTATTTTGTGAACCGGGCACTATGTCAGCTTACAGGGTGTTACAGAATCCTAGAGTTGGAAGACCCTTAAATGTTCAAGTTATCCCGTCTTCTGTCTGTTGCAGAAACCTCCTCCACGGTATCCCAACAGGTGGTCATCAGCTTAGAACCCACTCCTGGGAATTAAAGCAGACCTTCTGGAAAAGCCTCTGGGCCACTCTGTTATAAACTGTTTTCCACAAAGACACAGGCTTGGTTTTCTGTATTTCCTTACTTGCTAGACTGAGTCAGGACTCAGCTTCCGTCTTGGCCTCAAACCTGACTTACTATGTAATCCTAGCCGAGTTCCAGCTCCGCTGAACCTCAGGTTCCCCCTCTGTTAAATAGCAATAGCAATAATAATAATAATAATAATGATAGTTACAACATGTTATGTTGATGATGTCAGTTATATCTGTCCCAGCTTCTTTACAGATACTGGAAGGGGGGCTCTAAAATAATTTATATGAAGACAATTAAAGAATATAAAATTACCTTATACATTCTAAACACTAATAGCAGGCTACTTTGGTGCGATCTGGAGTACAAGGAACAGGAATTAATGCCTGAACGGGGTAGGCACTCACTATTTATATTAGTTCCTTAAAAGTTCAGAAAAGCAGAGCACAGGGATTTCGTTTCCCTTGGCTTACATGAAAAGCTCAGCAGATACCCGGGCTGGAGTTGAAACCGACCTGAGCAGTGTTCGCTGCAGAGTGGAAGAGAAGAATGGTCTGGAGCAGAACTGAGTCCCCCAACTCCGTTCCAGGGCAGAGCTCTTCTCTGAAATTCAGATTCTGCAGGCTCGGCTCCCAGTGTGTGGCCGTATCAGTACAAAGAAACCATCTCCACAAAACACTCATACTGGCAACATTACTTTGGCTGCCGCATTTAAAGTCTTGAAGGAGGATTTTAAATAACAATCTGGCACTAACAGAGAGTGGTTTTGAAGACTAGCTTTGTAGCTACTTACTTTAGAGATTATTTATTTCTGTACTGACCTTCCCAAGAAGCCTCCTAGAGCCAGAGGCTTTGGGTTTCTCCTGCTCTTGTAGATCTGAGGGCTTCAAGTGTTGACATTTGCTCTGAAGGAAAAATGAGAGCTCTTGGCATATGTGTATTTCAGCAAAGAGGACTATAAACCTCCAGGACATTTGCGTCTCCAATTTTCCCTTTTCCCTTCTATTCAAAAGACTCCCAAATCTAAGGATTCATATGCTCCCATCCAATTTAGACCTTAGGCATTTCTCTGAGGAGCCATGGAAATCCGTGAGCTAAAATCTTCCAGGTAGATCAATATCACCATCAGAACTCACTTGGTTTCCCCTTTCAGGTACTGATAGCAGAGGAAGACAGATTTGAAAAGCCAGAAACCACTGTTCTTTCCCAGAGTTCCAGGATGTTTTATGGCAACCTTTCCCTGTCCTGGCAAACTACTTTTTGGGGGGAGAAGAGGGCAGCGGAGAGCCCTGCTTCTTGACCCATAGCAGCAGGCTCTGGTTTGAAAATAGCAAGTCGGTAGCACTTGCTGGGATGGTCATGTCAGCTGGAACCCTCGCTCCCCTGAGGGGCTGAGGTTAGCAGTTTTGTTTGTTACTCTGTTGCTGTCCAGCTAGCTGGAGAACAGTCCAGTATTATAAGGACCCTGGCACGTGGGAGCTGAGAGCTCTCGATAGGCACTGTAATTAAAAGGGAGCACAAGTGGGTTGAAAGCAGAACACATCCCTGCCAGGGTCCTTTGCCAGGGATGAGAGATTGTATTGTCTGTACTTTGCTACTTTACTCTGATGGGAGAGTTGGCCTTCTCTGGGTCAGTAGGAGGCGTGGAGCCTTGCAAATGTAACCAGCCCAAGCCCCTGGGTCCTATTTCTGCATTGTCTTGGTTTAGGGACCAAACTGGAGTTGATCGCTTGGTTTCCTTTTCCAAACATTCAGGGTCCCATGAAGAGTTTTCAAGTTGTGCCTGCATTCCAAGTGGTTCCAGAATGTCCTGTCTCTGCCTGGGTAGCTCAGCTGGTTGGAGGCATTCATTTAAAGAGGCAGAGTGTGGGTCCTTGTCCTTGTAGGCCAGTCAGCTTTGTTCTGTTTTGTGGCTGTAGGCTGCACCTCTAACTCCAATCTGGTAGAATGTCATGGATAAATTAATGCAAGTTAAGTGCCGAACATCGTATACAACTTATAGAAGATATTTAATCTATGATTGGTCACTGAGTGAACTCAGACCCATCAGAGAATCAGAGAACGATAACGATAAACGTGACTTTAGAGACCACCTGTTCCATCCTTTTACAATATTATTTGTCAAAGGAAAACACAACTTGCCGTCAATGTTGGACTTCTCATTTGGAGGGCAGGGATGGCCTCTTCTTCTCAGCCCCAGGTGCCTGGCCTGGCAGCTAACTAGAACTCGAGTGGTGGTATTTAGTGACCTTCAGCCCTGAATGGCCCTTTCTAATGGCTTCCCCGTGCAAACACCGCACTGGGTACAAAGGCTATCAAGATTACAGGGTATTGAGTAGAGAAGCCTATAATCTAAGAAAGAATTCACCCAGAGCAGTCCTTCCTCTCCCGGGAAGAGAGCTCCCAGCGAGCATTGTGGCCATTCTGGAGCTCAGAGGAGGCCGAGCCTATAGGGTTGCTGCTTGAGAAGGTCCCTGCAGGTGAGGGTCTTGGGACCACCGGGGTGACGTGAGAGCAATGATCTTTCCAACATCTTGGGGACCCATATAGCAAATTGTTTCTTTTGAAAAGAGCCAGAGTCCCAGTGGCACCCTCCGCGCAGAGGGGCAAACCTGGTGGCTCTAACACAGTAGAGAAAGAGGCAAGTTCTAGGGGGGCTGGGGATTGAGGACACAAACTTACAGAAGGGCAGGACTGACTCTAATCACCCAGGCTGGGAGGGAGTCTCCCTACTTAGCAGACACCCTACTCAGGAAGCCCCAGCCAGGGCCAAAAGCTCTGTTAACAATTCCAGTTGTGGTGTGTGTGTGTGTGTGTGTGTGTGTGTGTGTGTGTGTGTTTAATCTTGATTTCTTGGAAGTATTTGTGGGTTTGCTGGTATGAGGCATATATTTCCACGTTGGTGCGTTTGTGTGATAGGAACATGTAGGCCTTACTCCTAAAGCAGCTGGATATATTCGTGGCAGAAGCCGCCCAGGTCTAGACTGGACGATACCTAGCAGCGTTGAGGAGAGGCGCATTATACGGGAGGCCAAAGATGAGGCCAGACTCAGCGCTCTGGAGGCCTTGGCCGTATCAGCCTGCTTTTACTCACAGATGTCTCTCTGCTTTAAATGATCTCCTTTCCTCCTTACTTATTTCAGCTCAGATCCCTATGCTGCCGTGTAAACCGCCTGGCTGTGGGGAGACATCTTCTAACCTTCTATACTGCTCCTCGCTGCACAAAGTAACTAAATATTCAACTTGGTCATCAGAATGGGTGAGTTCATATCCCGGCTCTGCCATTACCTGTATGACTTGACAAATTAGTTAAGCCCTCTGAGACTCAGCTTCCTTATGTATAAAACAGAAATATAACGGCAATAATAATAGCACCTCCGGATGAGGTTATTGTGAGCATGAAATGAGACAATACAAGTAAACTATTATTAACATTTTTTTAATGTTTATTTTATCTTTGAGAGAGCGACACAGAGTGCCAGCTGGAAAGAGATAGAGAGAGAGAAGGAGACACAGAATCCGAAGCAGGCTCCAGGCTCTGAGCTGTCAGCACAGAGCCCAAAGCGGGGCTCGAACTCACAGACAGCGAGATCGTGACCTGAGCCGAAGTCGGACGCTTAACAGACTGAGCCAATCAGGTGCCTGTAGACTTTAATTTTTGAAACAGTTTTCTTCTTCAAGAAAACCGAGAAGCTAGTAGAGTTCATATATACCTCACTTCCAGTTCCCTCTATTATCAACATCTTATATTACTGTAGTACATTTGTTACAGTTAGTGAACGAACATTGACACGGAAGTCTCTGTATTCTTTCAGGTTGCCTTAGTATTTTCCTAATGTCTTTTTTCTGTTCCAGATCCATCCAGGATACTACATTACATTGAGTCCTCATGTCTCCTTAGACTCCTCTTGGCTGTGAGTTTCTCAGACTTTTCCCCCTGTTTATGATGACCTTGACAGTTTTGAGAGTTTCTGACCAGGTATATTGTCGGATGCCCCTCTGTTGAAATTTGTCTGAGGTTTTTCTCATAAGATTGGAATGTTGGGTTTTAGGGAAGTAGTAAAGTACCATTTTTTCACATCATATCCAGGATACATACAGTCAACACAGCTTATGACTATTGATGTTGACCTAGATCGTGTGCATGCAGTAGTGTTTGTTACTTTTCTCCAGTGCAGAATAACCCCTTTCCAAACCGTACTTCTTGAAAGAAGTCATTATTCATAGCTCGTACTTAAGGAGTGGGGAGGTATGCTGCTCCCTCCTTGAGGGTCAAGTATCTACATGTAATTCTCCTACACAGGAGATTTTTCTCTTCTCCCAATTTACTATTTTTATAATTTATTTTTATTTTTATAATTTATTTTTCAGAGAGAGAGAGAGAGAGCGAGAGAGAGAGAGCAAGGGAGGCGCAGAGAGAGAAGGGACAGAGGATCTGAAGCAGGCTCCATGCTGACAGCAGAGAGCCCAATGCAGGGCTCGACCTCACCAACCATGAGATCATGATCTGAGCCAGAATCGGATGCTTAACCCACGGAGCCACCTAGGTGCCCCTACGACCCCAATTTATTTATTTATTAAATCATTCACTGTTATCAGTATGAACTCCTACATACTTATTTCATACTTTACTAATACAACCTATTAAAATACCTTATCTATTTCATTGCTTAAATTGGTTCAGCTTTGGCCATCGAGAGCTCTTTCAGTTGGGTCCTGTGTCCTTTTGATGTACCCCCATCATCGTGGGGTTTTTTTGTTTGTTTGCTTTTGTTTTTATTTTAGTGCTTCCTTACTTTCTGGTACTACAGGATGCTCCGGGCTCATCTTGTGTACTTCCTGTTCTGGTCCTAGAATTAGTCATTTCTCCAAGGGGCCCTGGTCTCTTGTAGTGAAGAATGGCATTAGAAACCAAGATCTGAACGCTAGGTGTGCACATTGCTAGATGTGCACGGTCATTCCTTCAGGCCCTCTAAGCCAACACAGCAAAAAAAAAAAAAAAAAAATTGTGTATATGCTAACCCATGGATATACATATCTAGGAATATTTCCATATATAACCTTGCATATGCACAGTAAGCTAAACGTGGGTCTTACTGAGGTTTCTGACTCCCGTAGGGTTGCACATAAAACATCTCAGCCTCCTCCCTGCGCTTATCTCTGTCAGTGGGGAATTCTTAACTCCTAGAGGGAGAGACCTGGCTCTCAGTAGCTGCCATTCATTTACCTAATTGTTCGGTTCCAGCACACTTGTACAGCAATATCAGAATTTTTTAACTGTACCCCCATGGAAACATTATCAATGGGAATGTAGTATCGGGGCGCCTGGGTGGCTCGGTCGGCTAAGCATAGGACTTCGGCTCAGGTCATGATCTCACAGTTCCTGAGTTCGAGCCCCACATTGGGCTCTGTGCTGACAGCTCAGAGCCCGGAGCCGGCTTCAGATTCTGTGTCTCCCTCTCTCTCTAATCCTCCCCCACTCGTGCTCTGTCTCTGTCTCAAAAATAAATAAACATGAAAAAATTGAAAAAATGAAAGAATATAGTATCTATGTGTAGTTCATTACCTTTAGTATTTTTTCAACTTTTTTATTGTGGTAAAATACACATAACAAATTTGCCACTTTAAGAATCTTGAAGCATACAGTTCAGTGGTATTGCATATATTCATTCTGTTGGGCAGCGATCACTACCATTCATCTCCATAGCTCTTTTCATCCAATAAAACTGAAACTCTATATCCTTAAACACGAACTCCCCACTCCTCCCTCCCCCAGCCCCTGGAAACCACCCTTCTACTCTTTCTATGATTTTAACTATTCTGGTACCTCACGTAAGTGAAATCATACAGCATTTGTCTTTTTGGGCCTGGCTTCTTTCACTTAGCAGCATGTTCTCAAGGTTCATCCATGCTGTGGCCTGTGTCAGAACTTTCTTCCTTTTTAAGGCAGAATAATATTACATTGTATGCATATCCTACATTTTGCTTATTCCTTCGTCTGTTGTCAGACCCTTGGGTAGCTTCCACATTTTAGCTATTTTGAATAAAGCTGTTATGAAGATGGGTGTACAAATATCTATTCAAGACCCCGCTTTTAATTCTTTTTGGTATTGGCCCATAGAATTGCTGGATCATATGGTAATTCTCCTTTTAATTTTTTGAGGAAATCTCCTACTATTTTCCACAAAGGCCGTATACTTTACATCCCCATCAACGGTGCACAAGGATTCCAATTTCTCCACATCCTTACCAACACTCGTTGTTTTCTGTTGTTGTTGTTTTTTTTAAATAGTAGCCATTCTAACGGGTGGTACTCATTGTGGTTTTGATTTATATTTCCATAATAATTAGTGATATTGGGCTTTTCATGTGTTTGTTGGCCATTTGTTTATCTTATTTGGAAACATGTTTATTCAAGTCTTTTGCCCATGTTTAAATGGGTTGTTTGAATTTTTTGTTGTTGAGTTTTAGGAGTTTTTTAAAATTGTAGATTCTATGGGTGCCTGGGTGGCTTGGTCGGTTAAGCGTCCGACTTCGGCTCAGGTCATGATCTCACGGTCCGTGAGTTTGAGCCCCGCGTCTGGCTCTGTGCTGACAGTTCAGAGCCTGGAGCCTGCTTCAGATTCTGTGTCTCCCTCTCTCTCTGCCCCTCCCCTGTTCATGCTCTGTCTCTCTCTGTCTCAAGAATAAATAAATGTTAAAAAAAAAATTTAAAATTGTAGATTCTAGATATTAATTCCTTATCAGCTATGTCATCTAAAAATATTTTCTTCCATTCTGTGAATTGCCTTTTTACTCTGCCTTCGATGCCCTAATTTTCATGAAGTCAAATTTGTCTTTTTTTTCTTTTGTTGCCCAATCTTAAATGTTGATATGCAAGCAATCATTTCGAAGTCGAGCGTCATGAAGATTTTGTTTTCTGTCTCCTTCCTAGAGTTTTATGGTTTTAGCTCTTCTGTTTAAGTCTTTGATCCATTTTGAGTTGATTTTGTATTTGGTGTTAGGTACGGGCCAGCTTCCTTATTTTGCATGTGGATATTTAGTTCTCTCAACACCATTTGTTGAAAAGACTGCCATTGAATAGTCTTGGTACCTTTGTAAAAAATAATTTGACCTTGGGGCGCCTGGGTGGCTCAGTCGGTTAAGCGTCCGACTTCAGCTCAGGTCACCATCTCGCGGTCCGTGAGTTCGAGCCCGCGTCGGGCTCTGGGCTGATGGCTCAGAGCCTGGAGCCTGCTTCCGATTCTATGTCTCCCTCTCTCTCTGCCCCTCCCCTGTTCATGCTCTGTCTCTCTCTGTCTCAAAAATAAATAAATGTTAAAAAAAAAAATTAAAAAAAAATAATTTGACCTTAGATGCAAGGGTTCATTTCTGAGCTCTTTTGTATTCCATTGTTCTATGTGTCTGTCTTTATGGTGATATCACACTGCTTTGATTACTGTAATTTTGTGTTAAGTTTTTATTTTATTTAAAAAAATTTTTTAAATGTTTATTTATTTTTGAGACAATGTGAGAGACAGAGTGCAAGTGGTGGAGGGGCAGACAGAGGGAGACACAGGATCTGAAGCAGGCTCCAGACTCTGAGCTGTCAGCACAGAGCCCGATGCGGGGCTCAAACTCACGAACTGTGAGATCGTGACCTGAGCCAAAGTTGGATGCTTAACTGACTGAGCCCCTCATGCGCCCCTGTGCTGTTTTTAAATAAGGAAGTGTGTGCTCTCAAACTTTGCTCTTCTTTTTCAAGATCACTGTGGCTGTGGGTCCCTTGAGATTCTGCAGGGATTTTAGGATTAATTTTTTTTAAAGAAATCTTTGTTTGGATTTTGATTGGGATTGCATTGAATCTGTAGATCACTTCGGGTAGTATTAAATACATTTTAACAATATTAAGTGTTCCAATCCATAACATAGGACACCTTTCCATTTATTTATGTCTTCTTTAATTTCTTGTAACATTTTGTAGTTTTCATTGTAGAAGTCTTTTACTCCCTTAAGTTAGTTCCTGAGTATTGTATTCTTTTTGATGCTATTGTAAATGGAATAATTTTCTTACTGTCTCTTTCAGGTTATTTGTTGTCAGTGTATAGAAATATAACTTTTGGGCACCTGGGTGGCTCAGTCGGTTAAGTGTCTGACTCTGGCTTCAGCTCAGGTCATGATCTCACAGTTCGTGGGATTGAGCCCAGTGCTGACAGCATGAAGCCTGTTTGGGATTCTCTCTCTCCCTCTTTATCTGCCCCTCACCTGCTCATGTGCTCTCTCTCTCTTTCTCAAAATAAATAAATAAACATTAAAAAAAGAAATATAACTCTTTTCTGTGTGTGTTGATTTTGTATCTTGTTTCTCTGTGTGTGTGTGTGTGTGTGTGTGTGTGTAATCTTTTAGAGTTTTCTACATGTAAGAACATGTCATCTGTGAACAGAGATAATTTTACTTCTTTTCCAATTTGGATGTTTTTCTTTTTCTTTCTTTTTTCTGAATTGCTCTGGCTCAGACTTCCAGTGTTATGTTGAATAGAATTGGTAAAAGCAGGCATCCCTGCTTTGTTTCTGGTATTAGAGGGAAAGTTTTCAGTCTTTCACCACCGAGTATAATGTTCCCTATAAAATTTCACATATGGCTTTCATTATGTTGAGATTGCTTCTCTATTCCTGTTTTTTTGAGGGTATTGATCATGAAAAGGTATTGAATCTTGTAAGATGCTTTTTCTGCATTAATTGAGATGATCACGTGTTCTTTCTCCTTTAATTCTGTAATAATTGGTTGATTTCGGTATGTTGCATTCCAGGAATAAATCGTACGTGGCCATAATGTGTAATCCTTTTAATACATTGCTGAATTCAGTTTGCTAATATTTTGTGAGGGTTTTTGCATCAGTGTTCATGAGGGATATTGGTCTTTAGTTTTCTTATAATGTCTTTGGCTTTGGTATCAATGCAATGATGGCCTCACAGAATGATGTTAGGAAGTGTCTCTCCTCTTCAATTTTGGGGAAATTTTTGTAAAGGATTAGTGTTAATCCTTACTGAAATGTTTGATGGAATTCACCAGTGAAGTAGTCAGCTCCAGGGCTATTCTTTGTCAGGAGATTTTTGTTTGCTGATTCAGTCTCCTTGCTAGTTATAAGTCTGTTCAGATTTCCTACTGCATGATTTGTCTTGGTAAGTTTTGCGTTTCTATGCATTTGTCCATTTCATCTAGGTTATCTGATTTGTTAGTGCACAGTTCTTATAGTAGTCATAATCCTTTTTATTTCTGTAGAATCAGTAGTGATGTTCCTATTCTCATTTGTGACATTAGTAATTTAGGTCTTCTCTCTTTCTGGTCAATTTAGATTAGGTTTTGTCAATTTTGTTGATCTTTTCGAGGGACCAACTTTTGATTTCATTGATTTTTACAATTGTTCTTCTCTTTTTATTTATTTCTCCTCTGCTTTTTATTATTTTCTTTCTTCTGCTAACTTTGAGTTTAGTTTGTTCTTCTTTTTCTAGCTCTTTAAGGTTGCTGATTTGCAATCTTCACATTAAAAAATATAAGCATTTATAGCTACAGTTCCCCCTTTGCGCTGCTTTCACTGCATCTGGTAAATTTTGATCTTTTGCATTTTGTTTTCATTTGTCTAATTTTTCTTATAATTTCTTCTTTGATCTACTGGTTGTTTAAGAGTGTGTTGTTTAATTCACCCAAATTTGTAGATTTTCCAGTTTTTTTTTTTCTTATTGATTTCTAACTTCATTCAGTTGTGGTTAGAGAATACACATTGTGTAATATCTATCTTTTAAAATCTGTTGAGACTTAATCTGTGGTCCAGAGATGGCCTATTCTGGAGAATGCCTCATGCGCATTTGGGAAGACTGTCTGTGTGTTCTGTTGTTGAATGGACAACTCTGTATGTGTCTGTAAATCTATTTGGTTTATTGTATTATTTGAGTCCTCTATTTCCTCACTTATCTTCTGTCTGGTTGTTCTATCCATTCTTGAGTGGGGAGTACAAAGTCTCCAATTATTGTTGAACTGCATATTTCTGCCTTCAATTCTGTCCATTTTTGTTTCGTATATTTCTATGGTCTGTCATTAGGTGTGTAAATCTTTAAAATTGTTATGCCTTCTCTTCTTGCTCTATTGAAACCTATATTAATATCTAATGTCTTTTGACTCTTGTTTGCTTTTTGGATTTACAGTCTATTGTGTCTGATATCGGTATAGCCACCTCTTTTCTCTTGGTTACTATTTGCATGGACTACCTTGTACTTTTACTTTTTGTAAAAAAAGTTTGTACCTTTTACTTTTACCTTTTACTTTTAATCTATATGTGCTTTCGGATATAAAGTGAATTTCTTATAGAGGGCATATACTTGGATTATGTCTTTTATTTTTTTTTTTATTTAAAAATTTTTTTTAACATTAATTCATTTTTGAGAAACAGAGAGAGCATGAGCGAGAAAGGGTCAGAGAGAGAGGGAGACCCAGGCTCCAGGCTCTGAGCTGTCAGCACAGAGCCCGACACGGGGCTCGAACTCACGAACCGCGAGATCATGACCTGAGCTGAAGTCGGACGCCCAGCCGACTGAGCCACCCAGGTGCCCCATTGGATTATCTCTTTTAATCCATTCTGCCAACCTCTGATTGGAGAATTTAATTATTTAATTTAATATAATTACTGAAAGGGACTCACTCTTGTCATTTTCCTGTTTCCTTTCTATGTGCCTTGCAGCTCTCGGTCTCTGGTTTCCTGCATTACTCTCTTTTTTTGAGGATAGTCGATTTTTGTGTGTATGTGGTGAAATAACGCTTCCGTATTTTCTTTTGTGCATATTCTGTAAATGTTTTCTTTGTGGCTTACCATGGGAATTACAGTTAACACTCTAAAGTTATAACATTCCCATTTGAATTGACACCATCTTAAATAACATAGAAAAACTCTGGTCCTTTACAACTTTGTCCACACCCTGTCTTTAACATCACGGTCTCCACTCATTTCCAAGCTACTTAGCACCTCCCCTACCCCCTCCTCCTTTGGTGAATTGTTTCATACACTCGTGACAGAGTTAGAATCTCTCACCACCCTCTGCATTCCTTCCTGGGGTCCCCTGACCTCCTAAGTACTTTCTGTTTTTAACTTACATCCATTAAGGATCTGTCCTTAGTAATGTGCAGTTCTGTGGGTTTTGATAAAACCATGTCATAATCCACTATTACGGTATCATATGGAACGTTCACTACCCTAAAAATTCCCCATGCTCCACCTAGTCACTCTTTTGGTAATTAAATAAAATCCCGTTGTATTGTATGAATTTTCTACACTCTACTTATTTACCTACTGGTCACTTCCACTCTTTGGCAATTATGAACCAAACTTCTGTAAGCATTCATATGCAGGTTTTTGTGTGAACATGTATTTTCAAATCAATTGGGCAAATGCAGAGGAGCACAATTACTGGATCACATGGTAAAACAACGTTTAGCTTTGCAAGAAACTACCATATTGTTTCCCAAAGTAACTGTACCATTCTGCATTGTCACCAACAGTGATGGGAGGTCCTACTGCTTCTAATCCTTGTCAGCATTTGGTATTGTCGATTTTTTGGATTTTAGCAATTCTAATAGGTATGTAGTGGTACTTGGTTTTAATGTGAAATTCCTTAATGACAAATTATGTTTAACACCTTTTATGTGTTTATTTGCCATCTATATACCTTTGGTGAGGTGCCTGTTCAAGTATTTTGCTCATTTTTAAATTAAGTTGTTTCCTTATTGTTAAGTTTTAAGGATTCTTTGCGTATTTTGGATACAAGTCCTTTATCAAATATATGATTGCAAATATTTTCCCCAAGTCTGTAGCTTGTCTTTTCATTCTCTTAACAGTATTTTTCACAGAGCACACTTTAAAAAATTTTTTTTAACGTTTATTTATTTTTGAGACAGAGAGAGACAGAGCATGAACAGGGGAGGGGCAGAGAGAGGGAGACACAGAATCTGAAACAGGCTCCAGGCTCTGAGCTGTCAGCACAGAGCCTGACGCGGGGCTCGAACTCATGGACTGCGAGATCATGACATGAGTCAAAGTCGGCCACTTAACCGACTGAGCCACCCAGGCGCCCCCAGAGCACACTTTTTAAAAAAAAATTTAAATGTTTATTTTTGAGAGAGAGAAAGAGAGAGAGAATGAGCAGGGGAGGGGAAGAGAGAGAGGGAGACAGAATCCAAAGCAGGCTCCGGGGTCCAGGCTGTCAGCACAGAGCCCAACGAGGGCTCGACCTCACGAGCCGTGAGATCATGACCTGAGCTGAAGTCAGATGGCCAATCAACTGAGCCACCCAGGCACCCCTACAGTAAGTCTTGAGGTCAGATAGTGTCAGTCTGTCCACTTTGTTCTTGTCAGTATTTTATTGGCTATCCTGGGTCTTTTGCCTTTATATTGTGTTTCAAACTTTTTTGACTCAAAAGGCCTAGC
Organism: Panthera uncia; assembly: GCF_023721935.1. Lineage (NCBI taxonomy): Eukaryota > Metazoa > Chordata > Mammalia > Carnivora > Felidae > Panthera > Panthera uncia. Next base: position 166,962,012 of record NC_064811.1, read on the forward strand.
TTAGAGTCTTATGTAATCGGAGGTTCTAAATTAATTGTTCACTGCCTACCACTGGGTACAGCTAAAGTCATTGAAGATACTTGAAAAGATTCTTCTTTTTAATTTTTTAATGTTTATTTTTGAGACAGAGAGAGAGAGAAAGAGAACACAAGTGGGAGAGGGGCAGAGAGAGAGGGAGACAAAGAATCTGAAGCAGGCTCCAGGCTCTAAGCTGTCAGCACAGAGCCCGATGCGGGGCTGAAACCCACAAACCGCAAGATCATGACCTGAGCCAAAGTTGGACACTTAACCGACTGAGCCACCCAGGCACCCCAAAAAGATTCTTCTTTTAAGTGGCCTAAACTTTTCTATCTGAAACTTTCCCAACATTTTGAATATTATATGTAATGCAAATGGACAGTTATCATTATTAGGCACCAGAATTATTCTTAGGGAAAAATATGCCATTTTTGGGAAAAATACAAGAAGGCACGAGACAAAAGATAAATTGTGGCTATATGCCCTGGTTGAGACAAGGAGAAGACTCTTCCAGTTTCCAAGAGGGAGGATCAAAGAAAGAGGAAAGGAAAGAGAAAGAAAGGAGGAATTAACAGATGGAATGAGGTCACGGTCCACATTTGCTAAAACAACCCCTAGAAATTCCACAATTTAAGATCAGGGATTTCTGATGCTTAATTTGAAAATCTTCATGTTGAAGACACAAAGAATTGGAAAAACATTCCATGCCCATGGATTGGAAGAATAAGTAATGTTAAAATGTCAATACCATCCAAAGCAATCTACACATTCCTTGCAATCCCAATCAAAGTTGCACGAGCATTCTTCTCAGAGCTAGAACAAAGAATCCTAAAATTTGTATGGAAGCACAAAAGACCCCAAATAGCCAAAGTAATATGGAAGAAGAAAACCAAAGTGGGAGGCATCACAATCCCAGAATTTAGCCTCTGCTACAAAGCTGTAATCATGAAGACAGTATGGTACTGGCACAAAAACAGACACATAGACCAACGGAATAGAATAGAGATTCCAGAATTGGACCCACAAATGTATGGCCAACTAATCTTTGACAAAGCAGGAAAGAGTATCCAATGGAAAAAAGACAGTCTCTTTAACAAATGGTGCTGGGAGAACTGGACAGCAACATGCAAAAGAATGAAACTAGACCATTTTCTTACACCATACACAAAAATAAACTCAAAATGGATGAAGGACATGAATGTGAGACAGGAAACCATCAAAACCCTAGAGGAGAAAGCAAGAAAAGAACTCTTTGACCTCAGCCGCTGCAATTTCATACTCGACACATCTCCAAAGGCAAGGGAATTAAAAGCAAAAATGAACTATTGGGACCTCATCAAGATAAAAATCTTCTGCACTGCAAAGGAAACCATCAACAAAACTAAAAGGCGACCGACGGAATGAGAAAAGATATTTGCAAATGACATATCGGATAAAGGGCTAGTATCTAAAATCTATAAAGAAGTCACCAAACTCCACACCCAAAACACAAATAATCCAGTGAAGAAATGGGCAGAAGACATGAATAGACACTTTTCTAAAGAAGACATCCAGATGGCCAACAGGCATATGAAAAGATGCTCAACATCACTCCTCACCAGGGAAATACAAATCAAAACCACACTGAGATACCACATCATGCCAGTCAGAGTGGCTAAAATGAACAAATCAGGAGACTATAGATGCTGGTGAGGATGTGGGGAAATGGAACCCTCTTGCACTGTTGGTGGGAATGCAAACTGGTGCAGCCACTCTGGAAAACAGTGTGGAGGTTCCTCAAAAAATTAAAAATAGATCTACCCTATGACCCAGCAATAGCACTGCTAGGAATTGACCCAAGGGATACAGGAGCACTGATGCATAGGGGCACTTGTACCCCAGTATTTATAGCAGCACTTTCAACAATAGCCAAATTATGGAAAGAGCCTAAATGTCCATCAACTGACGAATGGATTAAGAAGATGTTGTTTATATACACAATGGAATACTACGTGGCAATGAGAAAGAATGAAATCTGGCCATTTGCAGCAACATGGATGGAACTGGAGGGTAATATGCTAAGGGAAATAAGTCAGTCAGAGGAAGACAGATACCATATGTTTTCACTCATATGTGGATCCTAAGAAACTTAACAGAAGACCGTGGGGGAGGGGAAGGGGAAAAAAATTTACAGAGAGGGAGGGAGGCAAACCATAAGAGACTCTTAAACACTGAGAACAAACTGAAGGTTGTTGGGGGGTGGAGGAGAGGGGAAAGTGGGTGATGGACATTGAGGAGGGCACCTGTTTGGATGAGCACTGGGTGTTGCATGGAAACCAATTTGATAATAAATTATATTCTTAAAAAAAGAAAACAATTAAACCATGATTTTTTTAATTTTATTAGGAAAAAAAGAGAAAATCTTCATGTTGCTGTGGAATAACATTCACTTTCGATCCCTCACCACCTCAACTATTTTCTCTGCAACCTAGCACACTTACAAATGCTTTGTGTGAAAGTTGTGTTTTGTTTTAGGAATTCAAGGATGAACTTGAGTTTCACTTCTGCAGAGAAGAGCAGACATAGCACCTGCGGAAACTGAGAATGAAATGAGCCCACTAGGAATTAGCAACCACGTTGTTGAAGGTTTGGGTTTTGACAGGGCATGAATGGGAGTTTGAGCTCAGCTTATCTGGCTCTCAAGGAGCCAGGAGATCCCAGCTCAGCCGGCATCTGCATTACACATATTACAGGAAGGATTCCTTTAGAGTTCTCGGATTACCCTAGCAGCGTTCTTTTTTTCTTTTTTAATTTTTTTACATGTTTTTATTTTTTAAAATTTACATCCAAATGAATTAGCATATAGTGCCACAATGATTTCAGGGGTAGATTCCTTGATGCTCCTTACCCATTTAGCCCACCCCCCTTCCCACAATCCCTCTAGTAACCCTCAGTTTGTTCTCCATATTTAGGAGTCTCTTCTGTTCTGTCCCCCTCCCTGTTTTTATATTATTTTTGTTTCCCTTCCCTTATGTTCATCTGTTTTGTCTCTTAAAGTCCTCATATGAGTGAAGTCATATGATTTTTGTCTTTCTCTGACTGACTAATTTCACTTAGCATAATACCCTCCAGTTCCATCCACGTAGTTGCAAATGGCAAGATTTCATTCTTTTTGATTGCCGAATAATACTCCATTGCATATATATATACCACATTTTCTTTATCCATTCATCCATTGATGGACATTTGGGCTCTTTCCATACTTTGGCTATTGTCGATAGTGCTGCTATAAACATGGGGGTGCATGTGTCCCTTCGAAACAGCACACCTGTATCCCGTGGATAAATGCCTAGTAGTGCAATTGCTGGGTCATAGAGTAGTTCTATGTTTAGATTTTTGAGGAACCTCCAAACTTAGCAGCATTATTTTCTTTGATTTTATCAACAGTCATGTGATATATACGTAATATATATATATATTTTATATATATATATGTATATATATATTATATATATATATAGTAGATTGTACAAATTTAACACAACCTACAATGGGCTGGGCATTGTGACATATTGCTGGGAATATGCTTGGATGACATCTTATATGCAAACTTCACTTTGACAATTTAATTTATTCAAACTGATGGTGATGGAAAGGGTTTGACATCTTCAAAAATGGAAGAGAAATCATTAAAAATAGACTGTCCTTAAAGACTATGGCATAAGTGAGGATTTCAAGGTAAAGGGAGGTGAATAACTTTCCTAAGGATACACAACCTTTGAGCAGTAGATTCATTCACTGGATCAATTCAAAGAGGAAGTCTTATTTTCCTAGTTAGTGGAGTTCTTACCTCTCAGTACTCAGAGATCTACCTTGGCCATGTAAGAAAACTTGGCTAGCTCTTTTCTCTCTTTTTCAAAAGAAATGAAAAGAAATGGGGGGGGGAACCACATCTCCATGGTCATAACACACTGAATTTTGGCTAGCTCAGAGTCTCTCTCCCTTGTCCAAATCTTGGAAGGCTTTAGTGAACGAGGCACTGGCAGAGAGCAAAGTGGCTAGGGGTAGGCTTTTTCCCACTCCATGCTCCTCCCAAGACTGGGGATAGTCAACTGAAAACCAATCAATAGAAGTTTCTTTTTTTTTTTTTTTTTCTGTATAAATAGTTGTCTTATCTGAAACGACCTTTTCCAAGAGCTAATAGCCATAAATTTTTGCAGCTGGACATGTTTAGGAATGCCTCTTAGCTATTTTTGTTGATTTATTTGCTTTGTCTGTATTTGTGCAATCCAGCTTTGGACATGGAAGTGAGCAGTCCTGGTCTCTAGTCCTCCACCTCTAATGACATAAATTCAGGGAACATAGTTCTTCCCTGTGGGAAAACCTCCATATGGAATGGAATCCCATGGAACCATAATAGCTCCGTGTAGGAGGAATTACTACATCTTGGAGAATCGTTGTCAGTTCCTTTTGTGGTAACGTCAGTGAGTGTGCATTTTCCCTGGCCTGTTTTGAAATCTGTCTGCTTATCTGTCTATCTATCAACCGTCTATCTATCTATCTATCATCTATCTATCTATCTACCTACCTACCCTCCAATGCTCAATAATAAGGTGCTAATATAATATGGAGTAGTAACTCACTGGCATAGCAAAGGCCACAAAAATGCAAATGACTTGCTTAAGGTCATACAGCTAACAAAAGGATATATCCAGTGTTACAGGTCAGTCCTAAAGCCAAAATCCATGCTATGTTTATTATACCTTGCTGCATTTATAGTTATGACATTTTTGGTTAAAAATAAAAATAAAAATAAAAATAAAAATAAAAATAAATGTGGAGATGTTTTTGTTTCCCTCTGTATTCATTGGATCACTGATTTCTGGAGGGAAGGAAACATGAATGGCACAATAGAGAGAACCCGTCATTCCTCTGTCCTTTTGCTTTTAGAACAATGTTACCTCTTTCTGGACATCCATTTCCCAGGCAACAATATATATACCCTGAGGTCTAAAGTCAGAAGGCTTCCATGAAAAGAATGCAATGCTTTGAGCCTTAGATGTAGAGCAGAGCAATAAAGCAATCAGTGTGGGCAGGGCTAAACTTAGATGAAATTTAGAAATAGAATTTTTTTTTTTTCTCTTCAAGCTTCCAGCGTTCTTTCTTGTGCTTTCCCCTCTGTTTTATAATGGCCCCTTTTCAGTATCACAAGTTGGTCTCTGTTGACATTAATAAACCTCTTCAGATGCAGGGATAAAGGGTTCACCAATTTTAAACTAATTCACTAGTTTTTCTCGGGAAGATGCATAGTTTAGCTGGAGATGGGTTCTTAAGCTTCAAGAATGAATCTTGAAGGGTGGGATTTCAGATATCAGTTACAAGTATCAATCAGTTAACCTCCAATCTATCATCAATCAATTGACCTTCATTGGCCCTGAAGTCCCACCATTGTTTGTTTCCCTTATGAATCAGAGATGGACCTACAGAGCTGATTTGATTGAATTTACCACCACGAGGACTAATTTCTCCATTCAATAGCTGAAACCAGAAGAGCTGGGAGACCTGCCCCTCACCTCACAGTTAGTAAGTGGTAGACAGTCTACAATCAATACTTCTTCCTAGGATTGTAGAACCAGAGGGCTGGCATGGATCTTGAAGTTGCACCATGCATGTCCAACCTCCTCATGACCTTGTTGCCAAACACCTGTCACCTCCCCAGTGGCAGACAACCCACATCAGCCCAGTGATTTTTCAGAAATTGCTGATCTGAGCTCTATGTCACTTTGATGATTCCACCTAGGACAACACAGAAGTCTGTTCCTTCTCTCCTCTTCTCGGCTCACCCTGGCCCTGACTTTCCTCTTCCGGACTAAACATTCTTAGTTTCCTCAACTCTCTTCATGCGATGTTTCAAACCCCTGCGTCCTCTGAATTATGCTTTTCTGAACTTGCTATAGTTTTCCTCCAAGTATGGGGCTCAGGACCAAGTGCAGTGCTCGCGGTGAGGTCTGGGCTCATTCATTCGTTCATCCACTTAGCAGACATATGTATTTGATTGGTATCAGACTTCTCTCCGTTCAGTGCAGGGGAGGGAGGGATGCTTAGCTCCATTGCCTGGGACACAATGTATTTTTGGTTGCTGCCCCAAATCAAATTAGTTCTGATTTTTAGGGGCTTACGGTCAGCTATCTCCTTAAGTCCTTTCCCATGGCCTCCTGTTGTAGCACGTACCTCATTCTCTACCAACCTACTTCTCTGTGTGGGAAGCCCATCCCGTTCCTCTGGGGTGTGTGCCTACACAAGCTTTTATAAAACGTACTTGGGTTGTAATGAGAACCTTTCCTTAGATCTAGGTCCAGGTATGTTCCTTCCTGATGCCAAAGTTGACATGCTCCCAGTCTGTCTCTGCAATAAAACCTCATCAGTAGGACACAGAGCCATCTCCCTGCTCTGGGGTCAATCAGGAGCCACCGAGAGGGGTGGTGAGCTCACATGTGCAGGAAGATGCTTCCATGGGTCATGGAAAACTACCCATCCGGTGCCTCCCCACCGCTTCCTCCGTGCAGTTGAGCTGACTCAGAAGGGAAAAAAGGCAACAGCTCCGTAACGGGGCACACAATTGAAGTCAAGGTCTCAGAGGCATTTATCTGGAGTCGGGATTCTGGAAATGAGGGGCTGCAGCACTTTGACATCTGTACCACTGGCGTCTCTCAGGTCTCTTTCCGCACCCACACCATCCCGCCTCACCCCTTCCTATTCCCTTCTCGACCTGAAGAGTTCCTTCCAGGGGAATTTCTTGATGCGATTTAAACATTGACAATAGGTCTCAACTACCTATTAATAAGGTAAGGAAAATTTAAACCCAGGGACATCACTTGTGTGAGTCACACTGAGGGGGACCTTCGTCCTAAGCCTCCATCATCAATTTAACCCCGTCAATTTGTACATTTCACAAAGGGAACAACAAAGGAAAAGTCTGCAGCCTCTGTGAGTGTCTTGCTTCTTTAATTGCATTCAGACGTCTCTCCTGCTGCCATGTCCTTTATGCTGGGCTTTGTGGCAGGAAGATGTGGTCCTTCCAACCAGAGTTCTGCTACCGGCAAATAAGCACCTCCCCTTTGCCCATGGCCGTCCTCAGGACCCACTCCACACCTCACTTTGCAGGGTGCAGGACCTGTGCGTATGAGCCTTTGATGAGTCAGATCTTCCTTGAAGAGGAAAAAAAAAATCATCAAGGATCTAAGTATAAACAAACTCTCGGCATGGAGTGAAGGAGAGATTCCAAACTTTTCCATGAGAGAATGACTTCTTCTCCCCATCCCCCAAGTTCATGTTATGAATGTTCCCTGCATTCTTCTCCATAAAAGAGCTCTACAGAGCGACCTCGTGTCCAAACTCCCATTTTCAGATGTTGTTTAGGGCCAGTTTAAGCTGTCCTGGCTTTGAGCACGAGTTCCGACGCCAGCTCTGTGTTTACTGTATGCAAATTTTAGTCAGAAACTGCGTTGCCACCAGGCATGTTCCCTCCCTCACCCTTGAACCATCCTCTTGCCTTATGCACTTTGCACACACACTTAAAAAAAAAAAAAGCTGGGGCGCCTGGGTGGCTCAGTCGGTTAAGCGTCCGACTTCGGCTCAGGTCAAGATCTCGCGGTCCGTGAGTTCGAGCCCCGCGTCGGGCTCTGGGCTGATGGCTCAGAGCCTGGAGCCTGCTTCTGATTCTGTGTCTCCCTCTCTCTCTGCTCCTCCCCCATTCATGCTCTGTCTCTCTCTGTCTCAAAAATAAATTTAAAAAGAAAAAAAAAAAAAAGCTTTATATTACCAATTTGGCAGAAGGAAGTGTAAATGTTATGTCAGTGTTAAGACATGACTTAATCCTGATAGATGCGTTGTCAGGGAAGCGTGACGCTCATTGACAGATTTAAAGGACGCCCCTAAAAAAATAAATAAAAGACACCCCTGTCCCCGGCGGTGCACAAATAAGGCTCTGTCCTTCCAGGACAGGTGAGATCTCCTTGGCAAGAGGCGAGGATGGAATTTTCTTTCCTGTCTTCCGTGGACAGCTGGAGTATGTTGTCAGTCTGGGTGGACCTGGGTTGGAGCCGGGTAATAAGTGCTTCTGGATTACCAGGTTAGCCAAACCCCCGGCATTTTGGGTCCCTGCAGCTTTGAGTGAGGGATTAACCGGAATGAGCTGGGCTCTCCTGGATTGTGGAGGGCCTTTTGATGATGTCAGACATTCCAAGAGGAGGAGGTTTCAGAAGAAAGTAAGAAAAAAAGCTAAACATCTGTTCCCTGTAAAGAGAGAGATCAAGAAAACAAAACAAAACAAAAACCCCAAGCCACTCTTCCCTTCCCGGCACCTAGGAGGCTGAGGAGGCAAACCAGCTGGAAAGAAGTTTAGCAAGTGGTTTATAACCTTGGGCATCAGTGTTCCAAAATATTGATGGCCAAGCCCTACTTCCAGAGATTATAGTGCAGCTGGCGTCGGGCTGGGCCGTTGACGTTTTTGTGAAGATTCCTGGGGTGTTCCAACACGCAGCCAATGCTGGCAACCACGGGCCCAAGGAGCAAATACAACTGAGGCCACGAGGACGCCCGTACTTGAGGGAGTCTCCCTCTCACTCCAGGGGGAATATGGGACTCTCCTCTGTGTCACCCCTCCTCTGTACCCCGTTATCTCCCCAGTAAGGGTTATGCCTGCCCCTGGATTGGCCGGGAACAGGTGATGATGACCCAGGTAGAAGAGGCCACACGGGGACCTATCTTAGACCTCTCCTAAACCCCATCTCAGGCCCAAAACTAGCTCAGGGAATAAGCGAAGGTGGCCTTTGCAGAGGTGAGAGGAGGGCACGGTATGGAAGCTGAGAGATTCCCTCACAGACTTTTGACGGGGTAGTCTGTCTGGGAAAGTTTGCACGAAGGCCAAGTCTATGACTAAACTAGGAGCTCTTCATATCCCGGGACTATCGGCCCTGCCCCTTTTCTTGGGCAGTAAATAACTCTTGACCTTGAAAAACAAGCCCCGGTGACACATTCGTGATGGCTGTGGGAGAAGCAGAGTCTGCATGTCTCAGTGCAGAACTCAGCGCTTCTAAACCTTGTCTGACCCTTTTGACTTGGCTTTCCTCATTGCAAAAAATGGCAGTGAGTACGGCCCTGAGAGCCACCAAGGAAAGGGTCCCATGTCTCACGGTGAGTTCTGCAGTGCTCCATCAAGCCCCCAATACCGGGGAAACGCACCCTCCCAGCTGCTGGGGATGTTGACGCTGACGACCCACACTGTGTCTCTCGGGGGCCACCACCTTACCCAGAAAGGAACTGCATTGCCCAAGGTTACTCCACTTTCAGGAAGTCGCTGATGCTGCGATACAAGTGCCCATCCCCTTTCCTCAACCCGGGACACATCAGCTTTGGAGCTTCTTGAAGTATCGCGTGGGGCCTCAGTTGCACCTGCATTATGGGTCAGCTTCCTCAATGTGCCGTCCTCACTTCCTCTTGGGTGGATTTTCGGAGTGCACTCTCAGTAAACCTGCACGCAGCTCTCTATCCCAGGGCACCTGAGCTAAGTGACTTTCCCTTCGTGGCCCCCGGTCCCTCCGAGGTCAGCTTGAAGATGTGTGGCATGAACAGCACCCCGGAAAGACGACTTCCTTTGTTAGGAACGCGTTTTGTCAGGTGTAGCTCTGGGCCATTCATTTCCCCTTCTGGAGGCTCCAGCCTTCCTAATGAGGCCTGGGGAGGACAAACGGGGCCACCGGTGACAAAGCCGGTGACGCTAGCAATTTGCACCTGAAGTAACTTGAGAGATAGATTGCAAAGGAATTCCAGATACCAGAAGCATGTGGTACGCTCAGGAGAGCTGCTGGAAGTGGATGGGTGTGAGATTAGCAGAGATATTGAGGGAAAGTTGGAAAAGCGACAAAGAAGAGAAGGCAGAGAACCTTCTCTAGAGAGGAGAGATTTTTAATTTCCTGGATTACTTTTAATGGTTAAAAAAAAAATCCACATCTGTTAATTTACTGTGAGAGCCTTTGTAATTTGAGAGCTGATGGCCTTCTCGGGGAGGGGAGGATGGCTACGGATTTGTGTAAAGAGTTAAGTCTCATGATGCGAACATGCTACGGGAGGCCCCACCTGTGTGTACAATGTACTTAAGGGATTAGAGCAAACTTTGAAATTATGATAGGTTTTACCTGGAGTAAGCACCTTACTCTTTAAGCTTCTATTTCCTTGAAGGAGGGGGGGGGGGAAACCATCACTTTTCTCTGGTAATCAGGTGCATGAGACACTCTGCTTGTGGGATTTGATGAAGGCTTAAGTGCAGGCAGATGAAGGATGTGTTATGTATATATTTTATTTTAAACCTATTTTCAATACTTGGTGACTGCAGTTCAAAGGTATCGCTTCCAAGGGGTCTACCTGCCCTGAATGGAGGTGACATTTCCAGGGAGAGGAATGTGCCAGAGAGCCCCGGGAGCCCCCTTGCAGTGGGGAGGGGCTGGTGGCAGATGAAAGGGTAATTTTAAAAGAAGTTTCACTGTGCTCTCCATATTCCCTTCAGGGTCTTCCAGAAATGCGTGTAAGTACCTGAGGCTCTCTATTTAACCGAAAGGGCGGGGGCTGGAGCAGGTGATTTTTAAACCGAAGGCATCAATTTCTTCCCTTTCCACAGGATTTACCAGGGTGCGTGCGCGCGCGTGCGCGTGCGTGTGTGTGCGTGCGCGTGTGTGTGCGTGTGGATGGGCAGTGCATTTATAAAAAACGCCCGTCATCTGCCATTGGCTAAGCTACCGTCTTTGATTATTTGGTCTCCTTAGATTTGTCAGGCGGGCTGAGGGAGGGAGAACACGGTAACCCCAAGTGTGCAAGCTCAAACAGGTCAAACCTATTGACCTCAAATAGGTCAAGCTCAAACCACACGCAAATAGGTCTAATAAAGTCACAGTACTTTATTTTAAAAACACTCATGTTGGAAAAAAAAATACATAGAAAAATAAAGTTTGGCTGGGGTTCTTTACTAAATGTCAAGTCACAGGCTTTCCCATCACAGACTGCAGCAGGGTCAGAGAATCCAAACTAACGTGCGAAGCGAAAAACAGGCTGTCTGGGTGAAGTGGTCAGGGGCGCCCTCGCGTTCACCCACCAGGTACCCAACGGGAGTTCTTCAAGTGCTTGTTCCACCAGTTCAGATGTGGGTGAGTGCCTTGCTCCAGTGGAGGAAAAGCAAGACGGATTCACAGACCAAATGACCTTAAACAAAGACTTTTTTTTTTTTTTGCAACACAGCACGCCATTGTGGTACAACGTTCAGTATTTGTAGAACAGCAGGTTAAAAGAAGTAAATGGAGAGGATGGGCGAGAGTGGGTACTGAGCAGGGAGTGAGCACTAAATGCTTCTCTTAAAAGACATGTGAACGGAGCAAGCAATCTAGGCCAGTCCGCTGGCTGTGCCCCGAGTACTTGTCAGCAGCCGAGCATTTAACAGTATTTCAACGTGGAGCCCAAACGGTAGAAAATGGGGTGAAACGGGCCAACTTTCTATCAACTCTGGCAGTTTTGCCACCAACAGTAAATCGGCCCTTTTAATAGGAGGAAATTGAATGGTTTCTCACTAAACAGAATTAAGTAGTGGGATCAAGAGATTTCCAGGCCTCAGGGTACCTCATTAGTAACTGGCTTCTTTTACTCTGATGTCTCCCCTCTGCCAGGTCACCTTAAACAATCGGGTGGGAACAGAAGGGTGGCCCAATTTCTTCTTTGCCTTCTTCTCATTCTTGCTGAAGTCACTAGTTGTCTCTTTTGGGGGACCCATTCTTTATAGGCATTAAACGCAGTTCCCGAAGTATTTGGACAGTTTCATTGTCTGGTGATGGACGCCACTATAATGTTTTGAAAACTGTTTCCTTTCTCTGAGCCCCTTCTGGCAAAGTGCCCCCTCAGCTTGTGGCTGGGGACCCAGCTCCCTAAGGTGCCAGCTGCCTTTTCTCTGTACCCTGCCCGTGAACCCTGTATTTCCACCGGACGGCTCAACGATGCCCGGTTCTTCATTTTGTTCTCTTTGTGTCTGAAAGCCCAACACCTCTTACCTTCTCTGCCTTCTCCTCTGGGGATCCCAGAGGGCTGTCAGACTTTGAACTGTAACAACAGAGCCACCAGAAAGTTTATAAAGGTAGCAGTGACCTTTTAGAGCTGTCGAGTCTTTAAATAGGATTTGGGATTTAATGTTGTATTTTTAAAAAAATAATTGCTAGTTAAAAAAAAAAATGCATGTCTTTTAGCCAAATCAGAATCTCCAGCCCCCTCCACTATTTTTTTTTTTTTAACCCCAGGAGAGATAAAGCCTTTTGGGGGGGGGGGGGGGGGGGGGGATAAAGACCAGATCTCAGGCTAAATAAGGAAGGTGTATATGTTAGGTGCAGCCAGACTAAAAGTCTGGACTTAAAAGAAGCCCTTCAGCGGGTGATTGTTGTGGAGAAGGAACAAAAAATAAAAGAAGGGAGGGAGGACAGGAGTTTACAGGAAAAGGATTATGTGATCTGCCATGATGTAGTCTGAATTACAGCCCGAAAACTCCAGGAAATTTCTCGTTCGAATTCTCAGGTTGAGGGCAAAAAAGGTCCAGGGGAGGCTTTTATTGAACCTTTATTAATAAAAATGTAATGCCGCCCAGCAGCAGTGCTGAGGGCCCTCCGCAGGCTGCTGTCTCAGACATGTGGAGACTCTTCTGGCCCGGGCCCACCCCTTGCAGCAGAGTTCTGTTTATACAGCTTGTCCTAAAACCACGGTGAGTGCTTCCTGTTCTACTTGGGCCACCCTGTGAATACTTAAGGTTGGCGTGTTACTTAAAAAGGAATAATAAGAAGCTTATATTTTCACCTCCTCCTACCCATCTCCATATCCCATGCCGATCTGTGCTGAGCAGGACCGGTTTCTCTGTAAGAGCCTCTGGCTTCCACTCTCCCACAGGGACAGGGAGAAACCTTCGTTGTAAACCAAGGCCAACGAGAGGTTTTTGAACTTAGGTGTGATTCAGGATTCAGGAGGTGACACCTTCATCCTGGCCATCCTGTTTCCCTTCAGGTTTGCATCCCTCCAGGCTGATGCTCAGTTACACAAGAGGATGGAGTTGAAACAACATCCTCGGAAGTGATGGGGACTGCTCATACGGAAATAGAAAGTGCTAGAGACAGCACTAGACTTTGTCCCTCCCCACTTCACGCAGGTCTTTAAGAGCAAAAATGGCCCATTTTATGTGTTAGGGAGCCATCTGGATATTAGTCACTGTCCCAGATCTTTCACTAGCCCCCCCAGTGAAGAACCTAGGATGTCCATGCAAACCTCTAACAATTTCGGCCTGCATACCTCTTCCTCCTCTGTCCTCCCTGAGCCTGGTCCCTTTTGCCATCCAGAGAGACACGCTGGGGAAGGCAGTGTTTTTTGATCATTCGTGATTGTCATCTGAGCTGGCATTACCAGAAAGCCGGGTTCCAGCCTCCCAAGCAGTACAGGTAGGGGTAGTAAGGGTAGCTGTTACACATGGAGATGAGGGAGGCTTGAGATAAACCCTCCTCTTTCAGAGCCGGCAGGGAGGAGTGCTTCTCCAGGCCTCCCAGGTCCGAAGTGAGTTGCTTTCGCTTGGTCTTATAGCGTCTGTTCTGGAACCATATTTTCACTTGGGTCTCAGTGAGCTTGAGGTTCTTGGCCAGGTGAGCCCTTTCAGGAGCTGACAGATACTTCTGGTGGCTGAACTTCCTCTCTAACTCAATGACCTGAGTGTGGGAGAAGGCGGCTCGAGAGCGCTTCTGTGGCTGCTTCGGGGTTTGGGGAAGGCTTGGCAAGGCGCCTGCACTGTTTTCATAGTCCAATAGATAAGCCTCAAAGTGTCCATCTGGAGAGAAGGGAGAAGGAGGGATGGGAAGGAAAAGGTTACATGTTAGAGGGTAGAGAACGGAATTCAATACACCCTTATCTCCGTGGTAGTGAACAAACGGCCCAGTGTCATCTTGGATACATTTCACTTTCTTCACATGACTAAGGAACTCTCCCTAGTAGGGAGTGACTGAATCCGTATATTATGTATTCGTTTTCTAATAGTCATCAAGAACCCAAAGTTAGGAGAGGTTAGTGGTGGAACTTCCTGCCATATCGTCCAGCAGAATTAAACGGGGTCCTGGATCAGTGTATTGAGGTGGGAGAAGGGACCCAGGCAACACACAGAAAGAAAACACCTGGTAAAGCAGGACCCAAAGACATCAGTGTTAACTTCCAGGTGGCAGGAGAGGGTCAGCGCTATAGGAGAGGTGGCGGGGGCTAAGGACAAGTTCATTCTCTGACTTGAGTCCCCTTTTTTCTAAACAAGCCTGTAGGATGCCTCATCCGAAGTGACAGGAAAGGAAAAAAGAGTAGTTTAGAGGTGTCCAATGGTGTTATATTTCCTGAAGGCCCGAGGGGCCTTCCAAACTTAGTTTTATTGCCCATGGAATTGGGAAGCAGAGGGGGTCTTCCCTGGTCAAACCCTAATTTATTGATATTAGTAAGTTGCGATCAGTTATTTGTTATACGGTAGTAATCGTAACTGCCAAGAGGCAGTGAGGGGCGGGCGCCGATCGAGGGTCGCGCGGTGGCTGGGGGCGGGTGGCGGGTTTTTCACCGGGGACTCTGGGGCTGGGGACGCGGTGCGCGCGCTCGCAGGGGAGCCCGGGGCGCCAGAGCCCGCGGGGCTGAGAGCGCCGTGCCCGGCGAGTCCAGCCCATGCAAAAACCCTGCGCCGCTCGGACGGCCGGGCTCGGGGTTAATTTCCGAGGCGCGCCCGCGGCGGGAGGCGGTGGGGTCCCTTGGCCTGTCGCCGCGGGGCCCCGCATCCCTGCAGCCGGGGCTGCGCCCTTCCCGCCTCGGACCCGCCCTCGCGCCCTAGCGGCCCCCAGGCCGGCCCGCCCCTCCTGCGAGACCGCACCCTGGCCCAGCCCGGCCGCCTCACCTGGCTCGCTCGCCGCCGGCTTGTCGGCCTCCTGCGCAGCGCGCGGCCGGGCGCCCCACTCGTCCTCCGGCGCCCCAGCGCCGCCTCTTCCTCCCTCGGGCTCCGGCTCCAGCTCTCGCCGCGCGTCCGGCTGGCACGGGGGCTGCGGGCTGCCCGTGTGGCCGCCGCGCCGCTCCGCGCCGTCCCGCAGGATGTCCTGGATGAAGAAGGAGGTGAGCGGCTTGGACTGGCCGGCCGCCCCCGCCTCCCTGGGCCGCGGCTCCGGAACCCTGAGCATCCCGGCGGCTCGGCTGCAGCCCCGGCGGCGTCAGCTGCGTCCGCGGCGTCCGCACCACTTTCACTTTCCGCCTCCCCGGCGCACTTATAGCCCCGGGGGAGCGCGCCGCGCCGCCTTCCCATTGGCCGCGGCCAGCCGGGCCCAGCCGCGGATTGGCCGCCGGCGCTCCAGGTGAGGGGGTGGAGAGGGGAGTCCCTCGCGGGGTCTCCGTCACCGCTGCCCAGGAGGATTCCTCCCCCAATTCCTTCTCCTCGCCCTTGGCCTGCATCCCTCTGCCCTGCGATCTTTCCGCTGGCTCCGAATGAGCACCAAAGAGGGTCTGCTCTGCTCCGACCCACATCGGAAGTTTAGACCTGGGGAAGGATGATGCAGAAGAGACAGACCCGATTTAGCTCTCATAGATTGTTAAAGCGCCTTTGCTCACGAAGGGTGGTGAAATTACTACGACCCGGTTTACAGACGCAATTTCTGGGGGCCCGTGACAAGGAGAGATCGGTAGCAAAACTGGATCTCCTAAGGCTTTCAAAGGGACAGGACAACTCAGTGCTGCACCCGACCCCAGGCTGGATTCTGTACTGGACGTTATTGGGGCCGTTGATGAAAGTGGAATAAGGACGATCGATTAAAGTATTGAATCAGTGTTAAATTTACTGAGATTCTCACATGTGGAATTTCAGAAACAAAACAGGTGAACATACGGGAGGTGAAAAAAAGAGGGAAATAAACCACGGGAGACTCTTAAAGACAGGACTAGCAGGGTTGCTGGAGGGAGGTGAGTGGGTGATGTGTATTAAGGAGGGCACTTGTGAGGAGCCCTGGGTGTTGTATGTAAGTGATGAGTCACTGGAAAGTCTACTCCTGAAACCAATATTTCATTGTATGTTAACCAACTAAAACTTAAATTAAAAAAAAAAGAAAAGAAAAACAATTACTGAAATGAATAGTAAGTACTGTGACTGTGTAAGAGAATATTCTTGGGAAATAAACATGAAAGTGCTTAGGGGGAGGCCCACGGTGGAAGAAACAGCCTGAAAGGATTCAGAAACAATGATATAGGTTGATGGATAGATGCCATCTGATAAAGTGAATGAGTTAAATATTAACAGTTGAAGAATCTGGTATGCTGGTGTTCTTCTGAACTATTTTTATGTATGCAACTTTTCTGTACCTCCTGATCTAAGGCACCTAGCATTCCACTGGAAACTTCACAAGGGGGTCATGTGGAGTGTCTGGGGAGGAAAGAGAGGGAGTAGGCCATTGTGGATAAAGCAACCGCCAAAGAGAACCACGCTGTCTGTATAAGGGGAAGGTCTTTGGCAAATACGGTCTTCTTCTCTCATTTTTTTTTCATTTCAAAAAAAAAAAAAAGTTCAAACATTTTCTTTTGCAATATTACAGATTTACAGGAGTTTGCAAAATTAGTACTCCCGGGTCCACCCAATGACATATTATGTAACTGCAGTATGATATCAAAACCAGGAAGTTGACATCAGTGCATTACCGTTAACTACAGACGTTATTTTATTTTCATCATTTTAAAACCTGCGTTCGTTTTTGTGTGTGTCTAGCTCTATGCAATTTTATGACATGTATAGATTCCTGTAATGCTACCATCAAGATCTAAAATTGTTCCATCACCACACAAGAACTTCCTGTGCTATCTCTTCGTGTTTGTGTATCCAAGCCCCTTCTGTCCATCTCTGACCCTCAGCAACCACTAATCTGTTCTTCATCTCTATAGGTTAACCATTCAGAGAATGTTACACAAGTGGAACCAAACATCGTATCAATGTAACCTTTTGCAACTGGCTTTTATCATTAAGTGATGTCTCTGAGGCCCACTTGTTGCATATATTGTTGTTAATAGTTAATACTTTCTTATTGCTGGATAGTATTTCACTGTGTGGATCTCCCTGAGTTTGTTCGACCATCCACCCACTGAGGGACAGTCGATGTGTTTCCGTTTTTTTCTCTGGTATGAACGAAGGTGCTGTGAACAGTCATGCACAGCTTTTCATGTCGAACATGAGTTTTCGTTTCTCTGGGATAAATACCCGGGGCGGCAACTGCTGGGTCACGTGGTAATTGCACATCTAGTTTTGTAAGAAGCTACTAACCTGTTTTCCCCAGTGGTTATACCACTTTTGATTTCCACCAGCAAAATATGAGAGTTCCAGCTTCTACATATCCTCATCAGCATTTGGCATTATCACTGTTTTTTATCTTAGCCATTTTAGGAGGTGTGAGGTGATATCTCACTACGGTTTTTAATGTTTAGCTTGCATTTCCCAAATGGCTAGTGATATTGAACATCTTTTCACGTGCTCCTTTGCCATCCATATCTCCTCTTTGGTGAAATATTTGTTCAGTTCTTTGGGGTTTTAATAATTTTTTTTTTTAATTTTTTTTAACGTTTATTTATTTTTGAGACAGAGAGAGACAGAGCATGAATGGGGGAGGGTCAGAGAGAGAGGGAGACACAGAATCTGAAACAGGCTCCAGGCTCTGAGCTGTCAGCACAGAGCCCAACGCGGGGCTCGAACCCACGGACTGCGAGATCGTGACCTGAGCCGAAGTCAGACGCTTAACCGACTGAGCCACCCAGGCACCCCTTAATAATTCTTTATATATTCTCTATGTGGGCCTTTGTTGACTCTGTGGTTTGCGAAGATTTTCTCCCCATTTCCGGCTTGTCTTTTCATCACTTAAACAGAATATTTCACAGCACAAGAGGTTTTTTTATGTTGGTAGACTCCAACTTACTGATTTATTCATTTTACATATTTTGCCGTTGGTGTCATACCTGAGAATTACCTGCTTACCCCTACTACTGAAGACGCTCTCCTATGTTATCTTCTCTAAGTTTTGTATTTTATTTTAAGATCCACAATCCATTCTAAGTTTATTTTTGCCTATGGTGTGAAATGGAGGTGGAGGTGAAATTGTTAAAATCTAGAGCTGGGTGGCATTTCAAATCAGTGGAGGAAATGTGAATTATTGAATAACTAGTCCTGCCATTTGGAAAAAAATAACATTCTCTTCTTATAACAAACTAAACCCCAGATGGCTCAAAAATTTAAAACATAAACAGGCGTATATTAAACTAAAAAGGTTTCCCCACATTCATCATTGGAGACATGCAAATTGAAACCACATTGATATACCCTTTTTCCACCTATCGGATTGGTAGAAGTTAAGAAGGCGGATAACGTGCAGTGTTGTTGTGGGGGGCGGAGTGTGGAGGAAGTTGTTTCCATGCCAAGTTGGAGGAAAAGTGGATCAGCTTGTTAAATTTGGACGACAACTTGTCAAAATCTGTCGGAATTAAAACTGGTCATATCTTTTGACACAGCCATTCCATGTTTAGACATTTACCCTAGAAATATACAAGTATACATTGTACTACTTGGGAAAATCTCCTCGAGTTTGTCAGAGACTGATTCAAGTTGCAAAATAATGTTATAGAATAAACCATTGTGTAAAGGAAAAAAAAAGAATGGTTACAAGTTGTCTAAATGATATTTTACATTTGAGCATTTTTTGCACGTAGAATGCACCTAAAAGGATGTGAATATCTCACTAGGGGGCATTTCCTTCTGCTAATGTACAATTTCAGAAATTAAAACTGTAGAATGGAAGCTGAGCTCACCACCTCCATCTCTGCCACCTCAGGTCTCAGATGTCCCTTTGGAATGGGGACACCGCTCACAGCACTCTCCCTCAAATCGCTTCATGGGGCCTTCCTTTTGTGCTTTGTACTTGGGATGTTTATGTGGAGGGGTCTTCTCCTTTATTAGACGGTGAGCTCCTTGCCTAGGAACGATATCATCCTCATATCCGTACTGTCCCTAACACCTGGCTTAGATCAGACACACAGAAGGTGCTCAATAAATGTTTGCTGGCTGGATGTCCAGCTTTAGGCACTGGGAGGCATCTCCCAGGCTGGCAGCATTATCCATAAGGGACGGCAAGGCCCCAAGGCAAATCAGTGTAAGGTCTGCCCTTCTCCCCTTGCCATGGCCGTGACACAGGTGACAATGAGTAAGGGCAATCAGGAAGACACAAAAGAGTTGCATTAGGACACTTTAGATGGAATAGAATTCAGAGACAAATAATACCCGCTCTCCGCATGTCCCCCTCCAAATCTCTGGAGCTTTTTTTTTTTTTTTTTAACGTTTATTTTTGGTGGAATCTTTTGGGTTTTCCATATAGAGTATCATGTCATCTGCGAAGAGTGACAGTTTGACCTCCTCCTGGCCTATTTGGATGCTTTTTATTTCTTTGTGTTGTCTGACTGCAGAGGCTAAGACTTTCAATACTATGTTGAATAACAGTGGCGAGAGTGGACATCCCTGTCTTGTTCCTGACCATAGGGGGAAAGCTGTTAGTTTTTCCCCATTGAGGATGATATTAATGTTAGGTAGCTCGTATGTGGCTCTTGTGATCTCAAGGTATGCTCCTTCTATCCTTACTTTTTTGAGGGTTTTTATCAAGAAAGGGTGTTGTATTTTGTCAAATGCTTTCTCTGCATCT
Organism: Panthera uncia; assembly: GCF_023721935.1. Lineage (NCBI taxonomy): Eukaryota > Metazoa > Chordata > Mammalia > Carnivora > Felidae > Panthera > Panthera uncia. The sequence continues at coordinate 166,981,799 of NC_064811.1, forward strand.
ATTGAGAGGATCATATGGTTCTTGTCCTTTCTTTTATTGATGTGAGGAATCACGTTAATTGTTTTGCGGATATTAAACCAGCCCTGCATCCCAGGTATAAATCCCACTTGGTCGTGGTGAAGAATTTTTTTAATGTATTGTTGGATCCGGTTGCCTAATATCTTATTGAGGATTTTTGCATCCATGTTCATCAACGTTTATTTATTTTTGAGAGAGAGAGAGAGCACGAAAACAAGCGGGGGAAGGTCAGAGAGACAGGGAGAGAGAGAATCCCAAGTTGGCTCCGCACTGTCAGTGCAGAGCTCAGTGCAGGGCTCACATTCACGAACTACAAGATCATGACCTGAGCCAAACCCAAGAGCCGGCCGCTTAACCGACTGAGCCAGCCAGGTGCCCCCAGAACTTGTCAACGTGCCATACACACAACAGAAGGGAGCTAAGGCTGCAGATGGCAGTAAAATTGCTAATCAGCTGACCTTGAGATGGGAAGGTTATTCTGGATCTTCCCAGTGGGCCCAGTGTGATCACAGAGTTCTTACAAATCAAAGGAGGCAAGAGAGTCTGAGCCAGAGAAGGAGATGTGACACCAAAGCAAGATCACAGTGACGGGAAGGGAGAAAGACTCACTTTGCTGACTTTGAAGATGGAAGGGGAACCTGAGCCATTGAATGGAGGAGGCCTCTAGAAGCTGGAAAAGGCAAGAAACAGATTCTCCTCTGGAGCCTCTAGAAGAAATGCAGCTCTTCTGGCAGCTTGATTTTAGCCCAATTAGTCCCATTCTGGACTTCCGCCTTCTAGAGATGAATGCAGAGGCATTTACAGAAGGACGCAGAAATGAAGAGAGGATTCCCAGCTCTGTTTTGTTTTGTTTTTTATTTATTTTGAGAGAGGCCACAAGCAGGGGAGAGGTAGAGAGAGAGGGAGAAAGAGGGAATCCCAAGTTGTTAGCACAGAGCCCAACGTGGGGCTCGAATTCAAGAGCTGTGAGATCATGACCTGAGCTGAAACCAAGAGTCGGATGCTTAACCGACTTAGCCACCCAGGCACCCCACCATCTGTTTTGATATGAACTTTGAGACCTTTATTTAAAAAATTGAAATATACATTTAGACCCATAATTTCCATCCCTTTATTAAAATTGCCCTTTTTGTGGGGCTCAGTTGGTTAAGCATCTGATTCTAGATTTTGGCTGAGGTCCTGATCTCATGGTTTGTGAGTTTGAGCCCCGAGTTAGGCTCTGTGCAGACACAACGAGCCTGCTTGGGATCCTCTCTCTCCCTCACTCTCTGCCCCTCCCCTGCATGCCTGTGCTCACGCTCTCTCTCTCTCAGAAATAAACATTAAAAAAAAAGTCCTTCTTGTATATTTTCTTCAGCCATATTCTGTTGTAGGATACGCGTGATTTTGTATCCTGTTTTTTCCTTCCAACTTCATATTATAGTATAAGCATTCATATGTTGCTCCTTTAACAGATTTTAGAAGCCATCTAGATTTGGGGGAGCTGGGTGGCTCAGTCAGTTAAGCCTCTGACTTTGGCTCAGGTCATGATCTCGCAGTTTGTGAGTTCGAGCCCCGCATCAGGCTCTGTGCTGACAGCTCGGAGCCTGGAACCTGCTTCGGATTCTGTGTCTCCCTCTCTGTCTGCCCCTACCCCACCCACGCTCTGTCTCTGTCTCTCCCTTTCTATCTCAAAAATTAACATGAGAAGCCGTCTAGATCCAAAGATGCTGAGAGTTTGGAATCATCTAATATAATTTTTTGGTTTTCTAGGGAAGAACCTGAGGTTTACAGAGACCATGGAACTATAACTAAAAGTCCAGGCTCATGAACTCCTGGCACCAACATTTCCATTGTATCACCTTCCATGCCTCTGCAGACCCCTTCCTGCCTCCAGTGCCACCTTCCAGAATGGAAAGTGGGAGCAGAGTTTATAGAATTGTCCTGTATAGGGGCGCCAGGTGGCTCAGTTAGTTAAGCAGCTGACTCTTGACTTTGTCTCAGGTCATGATCTTAAGGTTCGTGAGTCTGAGCCCCACACTGGGCTCTGCGCTGACAGTGTGGATTCTGCTTGGGATTCCCTTTCTCCCTCTCTCTCTGTCCCTTCTCCGTGCTCTCTCTCTCCAAGTTAATAAATAAAGTTAAGGAAAAAAAGAATTGTCCTGTATAAAATGTGTTTTAAAATGTCCCCGGGATTTGTTTTAGGCAAGTATGTATGGTAACACATGCAGACACAGAAATGCCTGTCATGGGGCGCCTGGGTGGCTGGCTCAGTTGGTTAACCATCTGACTCTTGATTTCGGCTCAGGTCATGATCTCATAGTTTGTGAGTTCGAGCCCCACGTCGGGCTCTGCGCGGACAGTGCAGAGCTTGCTTGCGATTCTTTCTCTCCCCCTATCTCTGCTCCTCCCCTGCTCCCACCCTTTCTCTCAAAATAAATTAAATAAACATTAAAAGTCAAAATAAATAAATAAATAAATGACTGTCGTGAAGGGAGGGTTTATACTCACAGGTCCCTAATAACAGGAGGCGTGACACAGTGTAGGGCCACCTGGGAAATCACCGGGGTCGGGAGGCAGCGAGGGCAAGGGGACAGCATGGACTCAAGCCTTTATTGTGGTTTTTGTGGGATGGAATGGGAAAGGCTTAGGGTTGGATGGTTTCAGTCATTTCAGCAGGCTCTGGGTTCTAGGGATGGTCTCTACTTGTCTGGTACCTGGCCCTGGGGGGATTTGGGGCAGGAAGGATATTGGCTTGGTGGGCGACAGCTGGAGAACAGAGGGGGTTGGGGATATGGGCTCAGGATTGGTTGGTTTGCAATTCACGCTGGCAGGCAAGTTGTTTGCCATTCCTGGGAATTTGCTAACCCCGAGAGTGACTGGCCCTCCCCAGGTCGTCAAGGCCCCAAGGCGTCCGACTATCACAAAATACAAACAATAACAAACAGGGTTAATAGAAAATGCTTTGCTGGCACGCACCGTTTTCACAGCGCCATTTTTCTTTTAAAATCTGTTGCAAGGCCTCTGGGAGTAGCCACACCCAGCGGATGCTCTGTCTCCATACATCATGATGTGTGTCTTCCATGAAGACACTTGATGTTGGCTTTGCTGATTCTGGAAGACAAGAAGATCAAGAAAGGAACAAGATGCGTCGACCGTAACCACCACCGCAATGCAAAAGACTATACACCTTGCATCAGCCAACAAGGTTGATCAGACTTCGCAGAAGGTAGCAGTCCCAGTTAATGTCCAGATGAAGGTGGGGAGGGTTGAGGAACAATCCCAGGGTCTAGCATGGTTGGTGGCACAGCTTCAGGGGTAAATGTCTGGGTGCAGTGTTTGCTTCCGTAAGGCCACCTGCTCCTGACAGAAAGGAGATGGTTGGAGGTTGACCTTTCTCTTATTCCCTTTCCCTTTTATAGCCACCAGTCCCGGGCCCCTTGCCCCACATCTAATGGATCTAGATGTGCCTCAGTGAGAGAAGACTGTCTGAATTTCTCATGGTAAAGACTCCCACCATCCTCAGTATAAAATAGGCCTCCCTGGGGTGCCTGGGTGGCTCAGTCGGTTAAGCGGCCCACTTCGGCTCAGGTCATGATCTCGCGGTCCGTGAGTTCGAGCCCCGCGTCGGGCTCTGTGCTGACAGCTCAGAGCCTGGAGCCTGTTTCAGATTCTGTGTCTCCCTCTCTCTCTGACCCTCCCCCATTCATGCTCTGTCTCTCTCTGTCTCAAAAGTAAATAAACGTTAAAAAAAAAAAAAAAGAAAAGAAAAGTAAAATAGGCCTCCTTGGTATAGTGCCGACAGTGCTTTTTTTTTTTTTAAATGTTTGTTTATTTATTTTGAGAGAGAGAGAGAGAGGTACAGCCACTCTGGAAAACAGTGTGGAGGTTCCTCAAAAAATTGAAAATAGACCTACCCTATGACCCAGCAGTATCACTGCTAGGAATTGACCCAAAAGATACAGGAGTGCTGATGCCTAGGGGCAATTGTACCCCAATGTTTATAGCAGCACTCTCAACAATAGCCAAATTATGGAAAGAGCCTAAATGTCCATCCACTGATGAATGGATAAAGAAGATGTGGTCTATATATACAATGGAACACTACTTGGCAATGAGCAAGAATGAAATCCTGCCATTTGCACCAACGTGGATGGAACTGGAGGGTATTATGCTAAGCGAAATAAGTCAGAGAAGGACAGATATCATGTTTTCCCTCATATGTGGATCCTGAGAAACTTAGCAGAAGACCAAGGGGGAGGGAAAGGGGGAAAAAGTTACAGAGAGGGAGGGAGGCAAACTGTAAAAGACTTTTAAATACAGAGAACAAACTGAGGGTTGATGGGGGATGGGGGATGGGGGAGAGGGGAAAGTGGGTGATGGGCATTGAGGAGGGCCCTTGTTGGGATGAGCACTGGCTGTTGCATGCAAGCCAATTTGACAATAAATTATATTTCCGAGAGAGAGCGAGAGAGTGAGCGAGAGAGAGAATCCCAAGCAGGCTCCGTGCTGTCAGTGAAGAGCCCAACGTGGGGATCTGAAATCAAGAGTCAGGTGCTTAACTGACTGAGCCATCCAGGCACCCCAGTGCCAGCAATTCTTAAACCTGTTTTCCTGGGTGTGGGGGTGGACGTGTGTGAAAACACTCTCCTCTATGTTCTTGGAAGATCAGTGATGTTGGAACTCGGGCTTTCCCCTTCCTTTTCCTTCCAGGCTGGATGGGAACATTAAAACGCTGGGTCCGTATCTTACTGGACGGGCTCCTGTTTGTCACCCCATCCTCATGCCCCCCCCTGCAGGAGCACTAAAGACTTTTTTGCCCACGGGGCGAAAAGAATCGTTTAGAAGCAGCTTCCAGTGTGTCTTAGAACCCCAGAAGAGCTGGGGCGGGGAGGGGGCTGCCATTTTGGAAGAAGTCAGCGGCTTATGGAGTAGGCTCTAGCTGTGGGACCTTGGGCAAGTCACCTAACTTTTCTGAGCATGCCTTAGTTTCCTCATGCAAAATGGGTGCAAAAAACAACATCCCCTTAAGCATCGTTGAGAGGAACATACTGAAAAACCGTAGAGCCCTGCGTGCAGCCTGCCCGGGGCTGGCTCCTTTACTTCTACTAGTCATGTTCAGCTCTCGCCCCACCTCTGCAGTGTATCAAATTTGCTTTTTTTTCCAGGCACACTGCAACGAGGCTGAGCAAATAGGAATTGTGGATCTAGGAGTCCCTCCTAAAACTGGGGAAGAGAGGGACAGGAGAGCGTGTTGAATAGATGACCAGGCTTCGGGTCCCGTCCTGCGGTTCTTTCCCACCACGCCATCTACATCATAAAAACTCCATCTCCCAACTCTTCATCCTAGCCTTCCGACCGCTTCCACGTGGGCCTCAACGTCCTTGCCTCCTCTTGTCCCCCTTCCTCCCCGACATTCTCTTCTGCTTCCACTGACTGTTTCCAGCATGGTTTCCACCCGGGTCCCGCCCAGTCCTGTCTTCAAGCCTCTAGGCATGCTCCGGGTACATTTTCGTCTCTCGTTTACCTTCACCGGTTCAATCCCCACCCAAAAGGTTTTGTAGACCTCCCCAGTCTTCATCCGTGGCTCTGCTGCCTGTTTGGGCATTTAACCCTCTACTGCCTTGGAGAATTTAATCACTGCATGTTTACCAGTTCTGCCATTAGCCTCATTGAAGGTCAGGGCCATGTCTCGGCTCCTCCTTTTCCTGCACTGCGCCAGGAAAGCAGGGAGAAAACTGACATATATTGAACGCGCACTCTGGACTGACTCACTAGAGACATTTAATCTGCACTATACAGCCCACTGAGGATCACTTTTTACAGATAAGGAGACTGAAGCTCCGAGATTGAGGGTGGCATGCCCAGGTTCTCAGAGCTAATCCGGATTGTTCCCGGCCACACCAGGCACTAGGCACACAGCAGGTGTTCAGTAGCCTCGTGTCCTCAGGTCGCAGCATCTCCCATGGAAGCATTATAGGCAGAGGGGCGAGGGAATGAATTAAGCCACCCTCCACAAGGTTAGCCTGGACGTAGGCACCTGCCCCCAGAGTGGTTCAAAGGCACCGCCAGCCCACTGATGGCACTCGGCACCCCACGTGTTTCTGTGTAATGTTTGGGTTAACATGGTACGTGTGTGTTCGCGTGAAAATGCTATGTGAGTTTGGCGACACTTGAAGTTACCCTCCGTGGCACAGTGGCATGAATGGGTCAGACTTTAATTTTCCAAGTGGTGGTTGTCAGAGTGCGGAGCTGCAGGATGTGAGAGATGTGGCCGGAGAAAACAGGTAAGGGGACCAGCCCAGGGCCCAGGAAAACCAGGCTCGGGGAAGGGTGGCAGGAGGGGATAAGGTGCTCTGACCTCAGACTGTGAGGTGCACACAGACTGCCCAGGGGTCCTGCTAAAATCCAAGCTCTGCACCAGCGGGTCTGGGTGCACCCTGAGAGTGGATGTCTCCCCAGCTCCCAAGTGATGCCATTGCTGGTCCAAACCCCATCCTCGGGGCGCCCGGGTGGCTCTGTCGGTTACGCGTCCGGCTCTTGGTTTCAGCTCAGGTCATGTTCTCACGGTTCGTGAGTTCCAGCCCCACATCCGGCTCTGTGCTGACAGTGGGGCAGCCTGCTTGGGCTTCTCTCTCCCTCCCTCTCTCTCTCTCTGTCCCTCCCCCACTCACACTGTCGCTGTCTTTCTCAAAATAAATAATAAACTTAGAAAAAAAAGAACTTCCAAAAATAAAATAAAATAAAATAATAAATAAAATAGACCCCGTCTTCATCCCTTGAGTAGTGAAGGGCTGGGGGCTCTGAGCCGCTCTAGGTGGGAAGGTAGAAGATACTATGAGGGGGCGTGAGAGCCACTGTGGACCTACGTGATCTGCTCCATTTTTCCTTTGAAAGACTCCAGACCTCCTGTGTGTCTGTGCCATTTATCCCACTCGGAAACCCACTCAGGTTTCAAATCCTGTCCCTGCAAAAGGCATGTCTCTCTCTCTCTCTCTCTCTCTCTCTCTCTCTCTCTCGATCCTAATACTTTTTTTAAAAAGTCTGTTCCTCCAACTTGTGGCTGTGAATGCCAGGTCCCCCGCAGGCCTCTCTGCATGGTGGCCACGTGGGTTGGGATTTGGGGAAACCTGGCTAGTAGCTAACAACTCAACCTCATCACTGATGCCCCTCGCCAGTGCCGATCACCCAAGAAGAGCCGCCGGGGAAGATTTATTGGGCAATGGGAACCCAGGAGTATTTTGCTAACGGTGACCTCGGTCACCTCCCCTGTCCCTGCATGGCTGCCGGCTTCTGGAGAGCCCGAGGCTGTGAGGCCGCGTCTGCAGAAGTTTCCCCGTGTACTAACTGGGTGGCCATGGTCCCTCTGTGCCTGGTCTGTTCAACAGCTTAACCGAGGCCCTCATGGGGAGACCCACCGGGGCTGTTTGTCTAGGGAAGGAGGCTCTGACCTTCCCACACTCCTTGCTGCTGGAAGCAATTTGAGACCTCCTCTCACCCACTCCCCCAGCTCCCGATGCCCCCCATAAAACCAAGCAGGCTGTCATGGATGGTGCCCTGAAAGGATGTATCCAGGGAGGATGAGCGTTGGAGAAGGGGGCGGAGCCAACTTCCGGGGATGGGATAGGTGCACGGCCCTGTGGGATGAGGGGTGGGGGTAAGGCTACGCTTGGCTCTCCGGGGGGTTCTCCCGACGCCTGTGACTAGATGGGGCCTGGGGACCCAGAGAGGCTGTCCCACAAAGAAAACTGCTTTCTTCCAGACCCGCTGACCAGAACTTCTCTGGCAGACGTTTTCTTGAGAATTATAATAAAGCCACAGATCACTGGAGAGGGATTGAGTCACTGAGTCAGGGGTTCATATGTGGCCTGAGGCAAGTCTTGCCCCTGTGGGAGGCAAGGCCGTCCTGGTGTTTTCACAGTGCATAGGGGAAATGGCCACCCTGGTTTGGCAGGGAAGGAAGGGCAGATCTTTCCAGACCACCTCATGGTACCCCATGGGCATCAGCAAAGCCATTCATCCCATTTATGTATTTATCCAGGTTTCTACCCCCTCTGGAGGGACTTGGGGAGAAGAGAGGAAATAGAGAATCATCTGGAAGGCAGGGAGATAGGTAGGCCAGAGACAGAGAAATGTCCAGAACCAGGAGATACTGTGGTATTCCATTTTAAAAATTCACAGAATTAAATGTTGAGAGACCTTAACCAGCATTTAATTAATTAACTTATTTATTTATGTTTATTTATTTTTGAAGGAAAGAGAGAGAGAGAGAGACAGAGTGAGGGCAGGGGAGGGGCAAAGGGAGGGAGACACAGAATCAAAAGCAGGCTCCAGGCTCTGAGCTGTCAGCACAGAGCCCAATGCGGGGCTTGAAGCCACGAACTCTGAGATCATGACCTGAGCCGAAGTCGGACGCTTAACTGACTGAGCCACTCAGGCGCCCACCTAACCAGCATTTTAGAAGTGGAGGAACAGAGGTACTGAGAATCTAAACGGCTCGTCTCAAATTCTGCATTAGCGACCACGTCAGAACTTGTCTCTCAATGCGTAGGTCAGTTTTTGTTTCTGTCTCCTAACACATGTGAGGCTTTTCATTATAAAATGTTTAAAGCAATCAACACATGCAGAGAGAATTGCTATAATTTAATTCATTTCACACATTTTATAAAAAGAAATAACCGACGCCACTGTTTTGAATCTGATGTTAATGGACACATTAAGGCATTAAAAAAAGAAACAGCACAACTGTTCATGCACCTCTCGTCAGGGCTAGTGGGTAGCTGATTGGTGAGTAGAAAAACTGATGGGTCAAATCCAGCATGACACCCTTTCTTCCCCAGACCTCTGGGCAGGACCGGCCCCAGCTAGAGGAGACATGGTGGGGCCAGGGGGTGGAGTGGGGTGACAGGAGCCCAGCCTAACCAGGTGTTCTGAGAGGAGCGGCTGGGTTTGCGGGACTGGCCTCTCCTTGCAGATTCCGGTTCAAGTCCCCTGAGAAACTAGGCTTGATGGGCACAGTGGGTCTGGCATATTCCTGATGGTTATCTCCTCACACAGGATGGAAGCCATTTGGTACTGAGTTCTGAGCAGGAGAAAAAGTGCGGAAAGAAAACAAGAGAGGAAGGAGGCCAGGGGAGATGCCTGCACTTAGCAGATAGGGGAACCCACTCCCTCCAGCGAGGGCCCAGGGCCAAGGGGGGCGGGGAGGTTGGCCCATTTAATGTCCAGGCATTTTAGGGTGACCTTGCACTGCATAGGGACTGAATGAAATAGAACTTTCTAAACTAGTGAGATTCAGCCATACAGAAATCCTTGGTTTAGCACCAAACAATGGTAGCTAACAGTTAACTGACACTTAAAGAGTGCTCTTTGAAGTACTTTTCTTATATTAACCCACTTAGTCCTCCCAAGAACCCTAGGAATAGATACTATTATAAATAACCCCCCCCTTTACAGAAGAAGAAACCAGAGGCACAGAGAAGTTGACTAACTTTGCTGCAGGCACTCAGCTGAAAAGCGGCAAAGCCAAGATTCGTACCAAGCGAGACCGGGATCTCGCGTGTTTAACCAACAGGTGGTATTATCTTTTCTGGCAGCTCTCCCAGCCAGGGTCCCCACAGAGGAGACAATGTGACTTCCTCAAGGCACCCGTAGAAATTGTCCTTGGAGTCCGCGTGTGACATAAATTGAGGAGGGGAGTGTGTGTTGGAGGGGGGTTCTAGGACATGCTGTCTGCCTTCTAGCAGCTTCTAATCTAACTGGGAAGCGGGGAGCACATGGTAAATCAGCCTTCGTCTCACACCTGTCTCTGAGCGTACCCGCGAAACTCAGGAAATGACAGATCACATAACATAAGAATGCGTTTTTATATGATTTTAAAAACTCAGCGAAATGGTTCACACCAACTAAGGGAGTGGTTACCTCTGGGGAGGGAGTGAGAGGAAGGTATTAGGTGGGGCTTTATTGGTAGCTGCAACTTTATGTGTTCAGGGAAATTTCTCAAGCAGAAAATAGTCACGGTAAATAAACATGTCTTGGGGCGCCTGGGTGGCTCAGTCGGTTAAGCGGCCCACTTCGGCTCAGGTCATGATCTCGCGGTCCGTGAGTTCGAGCCCCGCGTCGGGCTCTGTGCTGACAGCTCAGAGCCTGGAGCCTGTTTCAGATTCTGTGTCTCCCTCTCTCTGACCCTCCCCCGTTCATGCTCTGTCTCTCTCTGTCTCAAAAATAAAATAAACGTTAAAAAAAAATTAAAAAAATAAAAATAAAAAAAATAAAAAAATAAAAAAAACATGTCTTAAACCTTGTTAGTCCCTGGAGATAACCAAGCAGAAGGCCTGGTCCTGGCCCATGAGGAGTTTATATACTAGTTGAGGAGACAAACATCTATCGGAAAAGACAATTAAACTTCCAAGGGATAGTACGTACTAAGTGTCAAATCAATAGTGGACAGCAGGTGCGGTAGGAATTTCATATTTTTAAAATTAGAAGGTTGGGCTGGGTGCTGTTTATTGTGCTATTAGTACTATATTATTATAATATATATGTTAGTACATAAGCAGCTGGACCCTTTTCAGATGACATTTTACATGGACCCCAAATACATGACAGATAAAGGTGAACCTTTGGCTGCTCACCAGAGGCAGGGATCTGGAGACCTCTCCCCGGCCCATGCCCAGCATCTGTTTGTCCCAGTGCTGTCCCAGGAACCTCTGTAGCGTTTCATAACCCGGCTTCAAAACCACTAGACAAGGGGTCTTTTCAACTCACTTTCAAGCACTGGCAGCTTCAGGATGGAAGGCTTCATGGAGGAGGTGGGCCTTCAAAGGGACCTGGACACCTTGAGAGGTTTGGAGTAAGTGGAGAGGAGGGGGAGAAATCTGCTTGGTAAGAGAAGCAGCCTTGACTACCACACGGAAGGGTCTACACACAATTGGTGACTCGGCAGCTAAGGAGGGTACTGGAATAGAGAGAAGTCACACCACCAAATTTGTGTTTCAGAAAGGCAGTGCTATCAATAAAACTCAAAGGCAACCTACAGAATGGGAGAAGATATTTGCAAATGACATATCTGGTAAAGGGTTATTATCCAAAATATATAAAGAACTTACAGAACTTGAAACCTAAAAAACTAATCAGCCAACTAAAAAGGGGCAGAAGACGTGAACAGACATTTCTCCAAAGAAGACATCCAGATGGCCAACACACACATGGAAAGATGCTCAACCTCACTGATCCTCAGGGAAATGCAAATCAAAACCACAATAAGATTCCACCTCACGCCTGTCAGAATGGCTCAAATCAACAACACAAGAAACAACATGTTGCCAAGGAAGTGGAGAAAGGGGAACCCTCCTGCACTGTTGCTGGGAATGCACACTGGTGCAGTCACTCTGGAAAACAGTATAGAGGTTCTTCAAAAAGTTAAAAAATAGAACTACCCTAGACTCGGCAATTGCACTACTAGGTATTTACCCAAAGAATACAAAACTACTAATTCAAAGGGACACACGCGCCCTAATGTTTATTGCAGCGTATCTACAAGAGCCAAATTATGGAAACAGCCCTAGTGTCCATTGATTGAGGGACGGATAAAGAAGCAGTAATACATACATACAATGGAATATTATTCAGCCATAAAAAATGACTGAAATCTTGTCATTTGCAACAACATGGATGGAGCTAGAGGGTGTAATGCTAAACAAACAAAAAAAAAGTCAGAGAAAGACAAACATCATATGATTTCACTCATATGTGGAATTTGAGAAACAAAACAGATGAGGAGAGGGAAAAAAGAGACAAGAGACTCTTTTTAAAAAAATGGTTATTTATATTTGAGAGAGGGAGAGAGAGTGCAAGCAGGGGAGGGGCAGAGAGAGAGAGGGAAACCGAGAATCCTAAGCAGGCTCCTCGCTGTCAGTACCAAGCCTGATGTGGGGCTCAAACCCACAAACCATGAGATCGTGGCCTGAGCCGAGGTCAGATGCTCAACTGACTGAGCCACCCAGGCGCCCCAACAGACTCTTATTTTTTATTTTATTTTATTTTTATTTTTTTTCAATATATGAAATTTATTGTCAGATTGGTTTCCCTACAACACCCAGTACTCATCCCAAAAGGTGCCCTCCTCAATACCCATCACCCCCCCCCCCCCCCCCCCCCCCCCCCCCCCCCCCCCCCCCC